>NW_009232926.1:0-18060 GCF_000690835.1 Fulmarus glacialis
GCTAATGCTCTTGCACTTTCCTGACCGCCTTGTTAGCTGTTCTCGCTCCACTCTGGCACCATGCCCACGCCGTGGACCGAGTGGTACTGGTGGGGCGAAAGGGTTCGAGGCACGCCGTGGGAATACAGGAATTCTGCGGGCTGTAAGCTGCTGGGGGGGGACTGGATGCCGGTTTGAGGTCCACACTGCCGGACGATGGGTTGGTGAGAAACGGAGGTTTGGTGCTGAAACATGCTATGGGTATCTCCTATTTGGGGAGAGGTATGGTTGGCCACGCTGCTGAGCCGGGGCATCAGCGGCCCCGAGGTGAAGTGGGCAGAGAAATGCTGGTAGGGTAACCTGTCCATCGGCTGCATGGCAGACACTGTGCAACTGCTGTAGGCTGGCACGCTCGGCCAGGTGTTACAGCTGATGGCTTCTAGGGTGGGGACCGGGGAAGCGGAGCTGGCATACATACATGCTTGGCGCTGGGCTGATTCAGTCCTGTATGAAGTGTTCAGTCCCTGCTGCTGGGGGTAACTGGACCTGTAGAAAGGATCCTCTTCTGCTGGAGAAGTTTCCATGTAGGGCTTCTTGTAGGGATGCTCAGTGGTGGAACATTCCTCATCTGTTGGGAGAGAAAACTCGCGGTAGCGAACAACAATACTATGCCCTCGGCTGAACCTCCCGCTCCACAATCCTCGTTTTACCAAGGACACAGTCTGCGCAGAGCTGATCCAGACACTCCTCTCAGTTATGTCAGTGTAAATCCGGATCCCTTCCTTGGAATCGCCCTGAATCGATCCTGCTGAAAAAAAACTTGCACTTGGCCCTGCCTGCTGGGCTGGGGAAGGGATTAGCTGGGAGCTCTGGGAGGAAAATCAGGGCTGTAAGATGCTGGAGGGACTCCGAGGCTTAGCTTGCTTGGTGATACCCCATGCACACCCCCACACCACCAAGCTCCTTGTCTCCTTTCTGCTGCCAGCACTTTGAGCAGAGCAACATCTGCCTGCGGGTAGAGCGCACCTCACACAGGTCCCCACTCCCAGCTGAGAGGCTCAGAGCTGATGCTGTGCACTAAAAGCCTTTACAGTGATGTACTTTCACGATAAATGAGACAAAAATGGAGATCACAATAAAAATCCCCCCGGGAGAGCACCAGCAATGGCAGAGTTGAGACAATCAGATTTGGAGTTTTACAGCCCCGGTCTTTAGCTGTGCCAAGGGAGCTGGGCACATAAATCCAGGCAGGGCTGTGTGCCGGAGCCAAGCGTAACAAAAAAGAAAAGTAAATTTCACAGCTAGAAACAACAAGGCAGAGCTTGCAGAGCCCTTTGTTTCCTGCAGCATCCCGGGCCAACAGAGGGAAGGAGATAAACAATTTAGGTGAAATCTCTAGGGTGAAGCAAAATGAATAAATGAATATGCACTTATTTATTCATTCGCAGGGTCATCAAATGAAATCCAGCTCTGCTGGAAGGGATGGCAAAGTTCCCAGGGATGAGCGCTTCACCAAGAGATTTTAAGGACAGCGAGGCAAGGGAAGGGGAGCTTGTTCTGACCCAGATTAACTTTGCTGCAGCTTCAAGAACAAGATTCCTGGTGCAGCCAGAAAAACATCCCACTTTGCTTAAAGCCCTCTTGGCTGCACCCTTTCAAGGGGGGTAAAATCTGAAAGAATACTGCTGGAAATGGCCCTTTTCAAATTTTATCAACCAACGCGTTTTGAGCTGTAATTTTTTTCACCCCCGAAATACAAAGGCGAAAAACCACTTCCACAAAAAAGAGGACTAAAAGCATCTGCCCCCCAGGAAGCACTTGTGAAAACCCAGGTGTTGCTGCTGGGCGGCTCCAACGCGCGTGCCCACGGCTCACCCTCAGGAGGTGCGGACGGGCAGTGCGGGCACCTTGTGTTTCTTGTAAACATGCACACGCGCGTACCCTTCTTGCTATAAACAGCCGCTTTCTCCTGGAAGCTGCACCCACCCTAATTGTAAAATAACCCATTAGTCCCACTCAGGTGTCTACCAAGGCCAGCAAGCCCAGCTGGAACAACTGCTGTTGTTAGTCTTCTGGGCCTGACAACCCCAGAAAACATCAGGCACTGCGGTACACACCATGGGGACTTTCCCCTCGGTGTCCTTTGACTGTGTAGCAGCAGCCGCCCGCAAATTCAGCTGGAGAGGCACATCCCATTTCATGCTTTCTTCCTGACAAGAGCAAAACCTGGTTCCTTAGTCCCAGCAATGCAGAGCCCTGATAACCAAGTTATCGTCCTCCTCTGCCTTCTCTTAAACCGGGACAGAAAGTAGGATGGGATAAGCGAGCAATGCAATCACATCTTTAAAACAGCTGAAACAGAAAGCAGATGGACCCAAAAGTGTATCGCTCTCCTTAATCCTGACCCGGTTGGTTTTATGTAGGAGCAGTGGGGAGGATGTTGTCCCCTGAAAGACAAAAACGGGAAGCACCGGTCTAAGCTCCCTCCCGAGCTATCACAGGAGGTACGTCTGGAAGAACAGCCTGAGCTCTAGCTTTTACAGACAGCCTAAAAGTTTTGGATCCCTAACCCACCACTGAGTAATAAGAACACTAGGGTGGAAAAACAATGTCTTGTAAAATGAAGCATTGTTCTGCTAATAAAGTTTTCAGCATTAAACCGCATTACTCTGCTGGCATTAGAAATCATTGGCTTGGGGTTTGACTGTTTACTTTATTTTTATTTTTTTCAATATACAACACAAAACAGTCAAACTCTGTTTTTCCGTTGTGTAAAAATGCGCCTGACTTACAACCTGAGGTTGCTGATTTTTCCATTTAGCCCAGACGTTTCGCTGCCTGCCGCAGCCCAGCCAGGCAGAGCCGCAGTTATGGATCCACTTCCAGAATTCATCGCAGGTGAAGAGGGAAAAACAAAAACAACCAGCATTTCAGTGGAAACCCCATAGGTGCCACCTCTTCTTCTGTAAGCTCTTGCGACGGCTCTGCTGGCCTCTCTAGAGCCAGGCTCACTGATGTTGTGTGTGGAACAGGCACCATCACTCCAGGTTTTAAGATGTGCAAGGACACCGCACCCATCTCCAAAGAGGACACGGTCTCTAACAAAGGATTACAGCCTACCCTAACGGCTTCTGCCTGCCCCCCGGCCCCTCCTCCTGATGATTTTCCCATCTATGTAACCTGAAAGTGCTGGAGAGGGAAGAGAACAGTCCATCTTCATCATCAGGTGGGATGACGCAGTCCAGAGATCTTCAGCTGATGAATTTACACTGGTCCAGGCTCTCTAGTCTGATCTGGCTTTGTCTCACCACTCCTTGGAGAGGAGACCAGAGCCAGCACAGAGCAGGTGAAGTGCATCCCCATGGTGTGCAGAGCAGATCTGGGGGTGGGAAGGGGACATCTTCAAGTAAGAGAATGGCAAAAGGAGGACAAGTCAAACAGGGCTCTCACACAACGCTGAAGGCTGCAGTTTGAAGTCATCTCCACCTGCTCTGGAGCCTGGACAGTGTGTCCCAAGGCCATAATCCTCTTCCTGCAGGTCCTCTCACCTCCTCAGCATCAGCGTAAGCTGGACATAGGAGATAACTGTCTGGTCTACTTGGGGTTTGATTCTTGATGTTGGTTCTCTGATAGCACTTTATTGTCCTTTTCCTGTCAGCACTGAGCCCTAGGAGGTGCTGGGCACCTCTGGGAGATGCTGACCATCCTGGGACATGCTGACCATCCTCCACGTTTGTTGCTATTCTTGGAAGCCAAGAGTGGTGATCAGCTCTTGTGACCAGCCCCTCGATACTGTGCAAACCTCAAAAAGCAAAAGGTTCTGCCAAGCAGGGGAAGCTGCCAGCGCTTGGGAGAAGCTGCTCCGAAGTGGATCCAAGGAAAACGGAGCCTGCAGAATGGGGTGGAAACTGGCTCCCTCACAAGGAATTTGATGATCTATCTAATGAAGGAGCTTGAGTGAGAGCATAAGCAGTTCCAAGATTTCCGGTATTTACTACTTCCAGCTGGGCTGTAAATACCACACAAATGGCTTTTTAAATGGAATTTTCCCAATTCCAAGATTAGGGCCATCCAGAATGAAATGCAAACATGTAAAATCTCTGGACTTCAGGGTGCAATGGGCCCACCTCTTCCCCTGGCGTAAATCAGGAGAGCTCCTTTCCAATTCATGACAATCAGCCCCCCGGGACAGAAGACAATGAAGAATGGGACCCAACTGTTTTAGCTTTTAAAGCTCACCCACACTTCCAGGGCATTACAGTAGGTTCATCCCGACTTTGTGAGGAAGACACAATGGGTGATTATCTCTAACACTGTTGTTCTATCCAGTCTGGTTTCTAGTATGAATCTAGCATGAGCCTGAACAGCCAATCACAGCGTGCAAAACTGACAAGGGTTGTCAAAGAAGAAAAGAAAAAGGCAGATTCAATCAAAATGAGCATCCCTAAAGGGCAAAGCAGACGTACGTCCTAGCACATGAAACCTAAGACGTGCTAGTTGTTTCAGCAGTCGCACGGTTTGCAATGTGGCTGTGTCGCATTGCGGGAGAACGCGACAGACAGGGGTTTGGGGCAGAGACAATCCAACACGAAAGCTGGAACCTCTTCCAGAGGCAGGGAGTTGCCGGCACTGCCTGCAGAGGCACAGGAGGCACCTCCTGATGGGAGAGCAGGATGCTTATATGAAGCTGCTGAAACTACGGCACCACAAGCGATGTGGCTGCACAGCAAAAGCTGGGTGCACACCAGCCCCCTGAGTATCTCCCCACCGTGCAGGCAGGCTCTTCTTCACCCTCGGTGCCCCAGCAGCCACCTTGCTCTGGGCTCCACTGCATCTACCCAAGCTGCAAACACCTCCGGCTGCAGGATAGCTCAAGCCTTGGCCAACTCATTACACCTCCTAACATCAGCAGGATGAGCAGCATGTCCTGCAAGAAGACATACCCTCCCCTTTTGTCCTACAGATTCTTTGAGTGAAATAAAAGCTGGGTGGTATGAGGGAGAAATCAGTTCGATCAATGAAGAGGTCTATCCACCCTAACAGTGCCTGTTCTTGTGCAGAAGGGGGAAAGGCATTGCTGTAGCTCCACCGACCTCAGCAGAGCAGGAAGGAGATGAAAGACATATTCTTCCCCGCGGGCAGGGTCATGTCCAAGCTAGGTGGCTGAAGGACACGATCCTCGCTGGTTGGAGCCGGTGGATTCTGCCACGTCCCTCTTCTCCCTCAGAGTGCCAACATGACAACTTTTATAACCTCCCCAGGGAGAGGCTGTTCCAGTCGCCTCCTGTTCAGCATCACAAGCATCCCAGAAATCTGCCAAGTGGTTGAGATTGTGTAAGGCTGGGAGGGACCAGAGGTTTAGAGGGATGGCTTTTTAGTTCACAGGAAGTCTGAGGGAGGAGGATAACACAAGGGAAAACAAGCCCCGATGCCCTAATTGGGACATGGGGCTAAAATGAAAGACAGAAAGCAAGCTGCCTGCTGGTAAGTCCTTTTGGCCTTCTCCAAGCACAACAATGAGAAAGGGAGAGGTGGAGAACAACCAGAAAAAAGGCAAAGCTCTAACTGGTCTTTGTTGCAGCCTAAAAATCCACATCAAGAACTGAGGCCCACTCCTTGGTAAGATACAGGACTGGAGTTAATCCATCCTCTCAAGACCAGTCTTTTTGTGAAATTCCACAAGCAGTATCAGTGTGGAGCTGGGATACAACGCAGGATGACTCTCGCCTTGAGGACTGCCATTCCTCAGCCTTCTGCACGTTCAGAAGGTGCCTGGAGCAGCGACCCCATTGCACCACACCGGGGTCATCCCCAATGCTGCAACCCTGCACTCCCACCCGGGCACCAGGAATTGCCAGATTTGGGGCTCTGGGATGTGTCCTCCCTTCCTTCCTCACCCAGAAGAGCATCAGCTCCCTGAAACAGAGGAGCCTTCAGAGATAACATTCCCTCACAGCCCTGCTGCTCTCCCCTAATGTAACTCCATATCAGATCTCCAGAGTGAATCCATCTTGACTTGACAGCTAAGAACAACACCGTCAACCACAGAACTAAATCTTTGTCTTAGGTCACCAAGGAAGTAGAAGTTGAATAAGGTACCTTTGGGTTGCTCAAATACAGACCTATTGTTAACCGAGCCTAAACCAAGACTTGACCTCCTGATTAAAAAGGATGCAGAGAAACATCACGAGATGTCAAAGCTGGAAGGCGCCGTATCTGAGAGACTATCTTGGAAAACAGTGTGGTATTTGCTACAGAAGATACAGACACCAGCTGGTCTCAAACCCAGTCGCATTGCCTTCTGCCCCCGCGAGCACTCATCCATAACCACAGCCTTGAGAAAAAGAAATAATCCGCTTGAGAGAAATCCTAAACTGACTGCGGAAGAGTCAATGCTTGAGGAGCTGATGATCCAACAAAATCAATAATACTTCCAGTCCAGAAAAGGGACAGAGGTGCATTAGGAGTGAACATGCTCTTGCTTTCGTATTTTCTTAGATGGTGTGGCTTGTTAAAAGTTATGCAGAAAAGTAGGAAAGCAGGAGAGCTATGAAGGAAAGCTTAATATTTCACTTAGAAAGGAGAGGCTGGAAAAGGAAGAAAAAGAGGAATGTTATAGGTGAGGTTATTTTCCCAAGTTCAATAAAGATCCTCACTCAGTGCTAGAAGAAAGTGCCACGCTCAGTCTGAGTTTGAGACGAAACCTTGGATCACGTTCTGATTTATCTGAACAGAATTGCTCATCTCTAGTGACTTTTTTTTCTTTTTTTAAATTAATTTCACTTTGCAAAGAGCTGCTTGGCAGCTTACGTTGGCTCTCTGTTTCCCATTAACTTTGTGTTTCTTTTCTTTAAGCCCTGGTGGCTGTTTTCGATTTACTAGATGCATGGGGAGGGGGAAAAAGGCAGAGGGAGGAAAGCAGAGGCTCAGGCTCCTGAGACGTACAGCTTCACGGAAGAAGCCGGTGGTATCGGACAGGACACTGCTTCTCTTTGATTAAAGCATTTGGCGGCTTTGATAAAAGGCCCTTAACTGCTTGTGCCACTCAAGGCATCGTAGAGATAATGAGGGGCCATCAGCCGTACAGACAAGGACTTGCTTTGCCAGTCTCCTGCACTTTCGCAAGGGCCACGCAGGCCAAAAGGGGCCGGGGAGCTTATTACAGGGCAGATAGTCGTCTCTTTTGTGACAATAAGAGGAAGTGAGATAATTGGGGGATTGAGGGAAACCACCCATGGAGACACCACTTAGCGGGAATCCCAAAACTGGAAGGAAACCTCTGTTGATTCCTTATCACGTTACAATGTGGAGGCGAATGATGAATTGCCCTGCAGTGAGGGGACACGCAGCAGTCGGAGATTGTCCAAAGGGTTTGTTGCCATTTGGGCCAGCTTGTTTTGGTTACTTTTTCCAAAGGGGAAGAGGAGCGGTGAAAGCTCAGCTCCCAGGGCAAAGGAGCACCGAGGACGGATCGCAGGCTGAGGAACGCCAGGGGCGAACGGGACCTGCCTTTCCCTCGCCAACGGCGGGGCTTTGCAGCCACCCAGCCGTGTCCCAAAGCCTCGCACCCGCACGGGGGTAGCAAGGGCCACACACCCCACCTCTGGCCTTAGGGGACGCTCTGGGAGGCCTCTGCAACTCCTTATTCCCTACCTTACAGCTAGCTCAAGTCTAGCATCACCATTTCCAATCACAGTTTTGATACACTCTATACGAGCACGAGGGTTGCCTGGTCAGCTGGAGGGGTCAGAAAATGATGCCGCTGTTTTCCACTGTTTGGCTCAATCTCACATCAGGAAAATATTAAGATTTATCGACATTTTGTTTTGCATATATACTTGTACACAACACACGTGATGTTACAACATTGAGGGGATTCACGAAGGATGTGAGAGAGATTTCCACTGCCCTCCTGCCTCATCTGCCAGTGCTTCCCAGCATCCGCTACCTTAGACTGTGTGGCTACACTGCACATCCCAGAGTGCCAGGGGTTACGTTACTAAAAATAATGACATATGGCTGGCTGATAGGACCGTGCAGGGAAGCAGGAAGGGATCTGCTGCGGAAAAAGGCTACCGGGCTGCAGAAATTCTCGGTGCATTCAAATGCCATGGTGCATGCTGACTCCTATTAGCTTTTCTCGTGCAACGTAGACTAAATCCTGAGAAAAGAGAATAGGGGTAGGCAGTAACCATCTCCTGCCCACCCCATAGGGTTGCATTCAGCCCTGGAAATCCCCTATTTCCTTCTGAGCGTCTGGGGTGGAGCTGATTTGAGGCTTTTGTGATCTGAGACCTGCAAGTGTTTCTGCACCTCGCCATTCATGTTGCTTTGGGAGAGGAAGGGAAAGACTGCAAACCTGCCTGAGAACAATTATCCCATTGATATCATGGGGCTCTTCACGCCAGGACGAGCTGAGCAGTCAGTGTAAAACCCTCACAGTTTGATCCCTCAAGCTCTGTCAAAGCACGTCAGTCGCACCAGAAGGGAACGAACATGGATATCATGATTTTCAATCCCACGCCCCGTTCATTAGACCGAGCATTTAAGTGGAATTGCTTTCTGCATACACAACTGTCTCCCAACTGTGAGACTCTTAGTCGAAAACAGTGCAAAATCCAAGCTGTCAAGGTATCTCCACTTGGAGATTAACCCTGTCTGAGGGGCTATGGAGACAGATAAGTCATCTTTATCTCTGGCACCAGCTATCTTACTGAATGTGGATTCAACGTGGGTGAAAGGTACTGCCACCTCTCGCTCCCAGCCCAGCAGCAGAGATGGGGTTTCAGGCTGACACCAGTGAGAGAAGTTTCCCAGCCCAGGCCGGGGGACCTGCCTGCCTCCAGCACACAGCCCTCATCCCTTGTCATCCTCAAGTGTCACCGAAAAGCAGGCTGGGGCTGTCCAGCCTGTGGGCGAGGGGAAACATCAGAAAACAACGCTGACAGTCGTGTTAGGAAGGGGAAAGCCACCCAGCAAGCGTTGAGCGGGGAGCAGCCGAGGCCTGACCTTTTCTCTTGGTGCAGTGGTAGATCTGGCTGTGCTCCTGGGAGATCGGGTAGGGGTTGGCAGGCGGTAGCAGGTCCTGGGAAGTGCTCGACACCCCGTTCTCGCACTGGTACTGGGAGCCCAGGTTGGAGGAGGCAGAAAGGACCCTGGTCTCGCCACTGAAGGGGCTGTGATTCGAGGACACTTTTTGTCTCACTGTGCTCCTGGGAACAACCGGGTACTCTTTACTAAAAGCAAAGAAATAAAAAAAAAAAAAAACAAGGCAGAAAAGCAATCAATTAATAAATAGATCAGTGAATTAATAAATGAAGGCAGCACATTAGTGTCATGGTGTTTGTTTAGACTTTCAGGAAAACAAAGACATCCCTCCCAGGAGGCTGCAGCCCCGTCACACTTTATCGGTGCAGCACTCTCTTCTATTTCACTTTCCTTTTAGTATCTTTCCCTTTAGAGTCGTGCCTTTTCCACCACAACTGCTATTTTACACCCATAGATCAAATAGATATATGCAGTTATAGCAAAATACTCAAGATTTATATTTACATATTATGATAGCATTTATAAAGTATATACTATTTATACCGTATATTTGGATGTGCACATGCGTGTAAATAAAAACCTCATTTCTGCCAAGCTGACTTGGAGATGGATTAAATATTTAGGTCTACTTCTTCCCCTTATGGTAGTTGTCCCCATTCCTTTTCCCCAGGGTCCGCCAGCCTGATTGTCCTGGATGGGGGATCCCTGGACCAGAGAACAAGCTCCACTCCAGAGTGCTCAGAAAAGAGAAATAAATAAATCACCAAGACCTGATGCATGCCAGAGACACACACCTCAGCAGAGCCAGGCTGGGAGGGTGAGCACTGATGGAAAGTCTGGTTTGTTCCCTTGCTCTGAAATCTGGTTTGAAGCAGGGATGCTTTGCCAACGCTGGCTGGAAGCCCCTCTCCTACAAGACCCTACAGTGTGTTTTGGAGACATTTCTCCAAGCACATCAGCAACGCGACTGGACAAGACTGTTCCTGCTCTACAGGATGGAGAACTGAAGCTGCGTAGCGGGTCTCAGAGACTTCAGGCGAGGAGCAAGCCTCCTCCTGGGACTGTCTCCAAGACAGCTGGGTGCTCCCTGAACCCAAGGACTTGGTAAAATGCGTAAAGATCAGGTAGCACAGCAGCACCTCGGAAACTGCCACCAGGCTCAGAGCAGCCACAAACCAGAGCCCAGATCCCAACACAAGCTTTCTTCTTTGAGGCTATAACCATTGGACCAAGCTGGCTTTGAGGTATCCTACTCACCTGCCCAAAATCGTTATGCTGGAGCAAGGACAGATCCTTAAATCCCGTCAACAAGCTCACCTGGCCACTTGCACATGGAGGAGGAGCACTGAATCTCCAATTACACCCCTTAGAGAGGACCTATCACTGTAGCAACTCAGAACTTATTTACAAAATTTAACAATACCAATTATATAAACCTACTCACAGCAGGGAGCTTTCATCCAAACCACTGCTGTGGTGGCTGCCAGAAACATCAGCAACCGAGCTGTAATGGAGGGGAAACTCACCCAGGAGCTCAAAACCAAATAAATGTGTCTCTCATTGTGCCACAAAAGCTTTCCAAACCCCGGGCACTGGTGGCTTGCCAAGCAGAGCCTATTCCAAAGGTGGGGTTTCTTCCCCTGGAAGCCCAGCAGCTCCTCCCCGCAGGAGCATGGCTTTCCACCCACTTCTGCTGGCTGACCAGGCAGCTTTTTCCCAGAACTGAAGTCCAGGATGTGCACGAGGAACAAGAGAGAGATGGACTGGGAGGAAGCAGAGACTTATCCCTCAGATACACAAGACAGCAATGGATGCCAGGGTGTGTGGTGGGCTTCAGAGGACCTCTCTGCCTGTGGACACCCAGTGCTAGCATTTCCACCCCAGTAGCACTTGCTGGGGGGCAGCTTTGGTGGCTTTTCAGGAACGTCAAGAGTTATGGCCTTCAAACCTTCTAGGTTCTAGGGGGTCTCCCAGCCCCACCAGGTTCCGGTTTTGAGCTGCCTGCTCCTGTCGTGCTCCACCTCCACACAGGGATCCTTATGGAAACAGTACCAGCATGACACCCCAAAGCGGCATCCCCACCATGTTTCCCTTCCAAGGACACAAGCCATAGGGAGGTGACACATGGAGCTTGCCCTTAGCTCTCCTCCCTAATGAGAGGCTGCTGCTGGTTCCTTCTTCCTCAGCTCCAACACCTCCACCCTCCATCCCGCCCAAGAAATGACACAGCCTTCCCCCCCTCCTCGCCCCCAGTACCTGTGAGCTATGATGGAGGAGGAGGAGGAGGAGGAGGGGGCACATACCATGGCCTGATGCCACATCATGTTCTCTGTGGCTCTTTTGGAGGATGTAGAGATGACTGCAGTCACAGTTCCTCCCTGCTTCAGTGAGGGAAGAATTGGATGTCTCTTTGGGGGTGTCATCCTCTCCCCATTCACACGAGGGATTAGATCTGCATGGGGGTTTCTTACAGTAAGTTCCCAGGGTAGCTCACAGGGACCCCATCAACATCACTACGAGAGGCACCACACAAACACTAAGAAGCCATCCCCGTCCCAGATGCTTCTCACTTAAATCTACATGTTCTCTGTCGCAATGGCGAGCTGAGAAGGGGAAAATTTAACAACATGATTGGTTTTTCTTGTTAAAAAATACTTCCTCTCCATAAAGGAGCGGTATGCCTGAAACAGCAATATTTTTACCCTGAAGTGCCAGCATGGGTGATGTCTGGATCCCACACTCCTGTTGTGCACTGGGGACCAAATTCCTTTCAGACTGCATTTCCCAGGGGACACGGCAGCCTCCGTGGCCATAGGAGAGGACTGTGGTGCTCTGCGGGAGACGCGGCGGGAACGGGGAGTTACGCTGGAGAGGGAGCAGGTTGGAGACACCAAGTTTCCAAACAGCAGTTCCCAGGAGGTATCGCAATGACTTCTCTCCAGACTGAAATATTTCCATTTCAGTCAAAACATGTTGGGTGCTATTTTTGCCAAAAAACCCACTATTTGAGGAGGGAGAGGAAGGAAAGTATTTTCTAACTAAATATCTAAAATATTCCCTTTCTTTCACTTTGCCATTTTCCTATACACAAAGGAGTTATCTCTGTATTTCCTCCTTTTTCTTCCTTATAGGAGCTGAGGTCTAATAAAGAGATACCTCTGGTACCTTGCAAAGCAACAGTCATCTTGAAACATTTATACTCTTTCCTGAGCCCACTCAGTATGCAGTGTGCACAGCTACCATTTTAGTTTGTCCTTTGGTGTTTAAAAATGCATCAGATTCTTTTTTTTTCAGGGCCTAAAAGTCACTATTCCCAAAATAGCTGGTTGTAATCCTGGGCCACAGTTTAATGGAATGAAAGGTTTTGTTCACTGCTGGCCCAAAGTGACTGTTGTGTCCAGAAATTTTGCTGTCCAAAAAAATTGCAGTGAAGCAGGGAGGGGAAAAAAGCGTTAAAGTCTGACTTACACTGGCAATATAGGAAACTGTCCACACGGCAAGGAAGAGACTGTTGTTCCTGGGCCAGAACGTGAGTTACAGTTTTACATGGGAGTGTTAACGGACTACATTTTTTTTGCATTAAAAACTGTAAAATTAGAAGAAAAAAAAAGTTGGTTGGGGAAAGAATTTATAAGGAAGGAAGCTGTCATTGGTCTATTTAAAGTCTGTTGGAGGCTAATGATGAATATTCAGTTACGGGAGTTGGTATATTACAATAGCGGGGGGGGACTGGGAGGACGGGGGGAGCCGCATTGCGCAAGGTGCTGTACAGTCTCCGCGCCACCGGGCTTCCAGCTGAAGGGCCACCGGGAGAGAATACTACTTTGATTTTCATTAGAGCTTGGGGGAAGAAATCAGGGATGAGGTCCAAGTCTATAGCGAAGGCACTCGGTCCTGAAGTCTGGACTCAGTTCTTAACTCCCACCTGGCTAGATGTTTCCCAGACCCGTAGATCAGACACCGGCTCTGCATCGCTGCTTCCCATAGCACTCGCATTCCTCTTCAGAGCCCATCGTACAACCCCGACCCTACAGATCAGGCCTTACAGGTGAATCCTTCCTGCATTTCCCAAGTGCTTCCATCAAAATCAGACCTCTGCCAGGTGGAATTAGCAAACTCAGTCCCATTTTCACATCTCATGATGTCTTCCCCGTCCCCTGGCCGGACGATGCCCTCACCATGACAGACTTAGGAGCTCCGTAAGATCACTTATGCCACAAATTCATGTCTAACAAAGGATTCAAAGGAGCAAATTCAAGAAGGCTTTGTAATCTCAGAGCTGGAAACCTTGTTGGCCTCTAGAAACTAATAAAAACTGTGGAAAAATTATAAATATAAACCTTCACAGAGCAGTCCACTTTCTTGCTTATCACTACATTGTAGGAGAGTAATAATTTTCAACGTATTTTTATGTGCAGACTTGAAGTTTCCTAATGTACCAGCCAATGCATAGTAAATGCAGCTGCCAGACAAAAACCTTGTTAAAAATCTCTTTTAAGATTCTCGGTTTATAACCAGGAAGCCTCTGCATTGAAGCATCCAACCCCTGCTGGCCCTGAATAAGTTATTTTAGAAGATAATTCTGATATTTCTGCAATAAAGCATTACACACCAAGGCTCTCCAGAGCTGCAGTAGCTCATGGTAACAAGACTTCAAAAGACCTACTGAATGTCAGGCCCTGAGGATCATACTGATACCTGTTTCGAGGTCAAGATGAGGCATGATACAGAAGAGGATTTCCCTGTGATTAGCTGCTGCCATTACGGGAATCTTTGGAGCCCCTGAGCTGGGCACCGTCTGGATCTTGTTCATGATGGCAATTCCTAGTTAAAATCTGACCAAAGGTGTATCAGTGGCCAAACACAGTGATTCCGCCCCACTCCTTCCAAATTGCCAGGAGATTTTTACTCCTCCTTGGTCAGTCACTACAAAAGGACAAATGTTTGCCATCCTATCGGTCCTGTCCAGTCCACTCGCCCAGCACCCGTGGGTACAGCGGTGCAGAATCAGACCGCAATTCTAGACGTGCAAACATAACTCAAAGGCATTTGGGTTCATATTTCCCAGGCCACCAATTGTTGTCCTTCCTGCCACCAATTGTTGTCCTCCCTGCTGAGACTCGAGAGTGGGAAAGAAATGGAAGTCAGCCATAACAGATATAGAAAGAGGAAGAGAAAAAAAGTGACTGGAATAAATATACCATCTCCCAGGAAAAAAATAAACCAGAAAACAATTGTTAATGTGCATTCATTTCAGCTTATTTCCAGCATGTTGAAATAAAATTGAACCACTCTCAATAGACTGTCTGGAGAGTCTGAAGTGGATAAACTGCAGCAGGAGAGGACTTGGTGGGAGAGGAACTACTGAGTGCTTCCTTCTGTCTTACCTCGGATCAAATATGAGCTCTCTCTGCATGGGCACCGCAGGCCAGCCCCACAAAATAATAACCTAGACTGGATGTCTAGTGATACAAGTCAAAACATCCACTGAGAAATACGGAAGGCTCTTCACTGCAGCATGTTCCACCAACATATCTATGTCCTGACCTTCTTGCCACAATGGGAAGCGGTCCCATAACCCTGGTTTGGGTGCACAGTACGCTAACAACCAACGCTTCCATCACTCATCTGAGCAGCGCAGCCCAAAGAGGTCACTGCCACAAACCCAAGTACCAGCCGTGAAAAGAACCATCTAGAGATCTAGAGCTATCGTTGTCAGACAGATAAAAAGATAGATTCCCGCAGAGAAATACGGCCGTTCGTGTTGGAGTAAGAAGAACACAAGCGGAGATGGAGAGTGGATGTTGGCCAGGAGGACAGCATCAGCATCCGCTCATGCTGGGCTGAGCTTCTGCAGGTCGGGCCCTGCTGGACAGATCCCCTGAAGAAGGGGCAATGGAGGAAATTGCAGCTATCCTGTGTTTCTTGAGCTGACTTTCTCGCTTTAAAAGAGGTTTCCACTGAGGCTTTGACCAGGAAACTTTCCTCAGGGACGTTTGCTGGGGGAAAGCATCATGTCTCCAACAGATGTTATAACTCTAAGCCTCACATTGAAAATGTTTCAGACAGCATGTGGCTCTTGGGAGATTTCAGTGACAGAACATGGGAAATGAAAGTGGATGTAAAGATGCAATGAGAAGATGCAAGGAGAGTGAGGTCGTCTGCAGCGGACCGAGATCTACTTGCATTAGTCGGACTGGTGCCTATCAGTCCAACATGATGTTAGCATGCCAGGATAGACAACCCTTTTGGAGCCCAGATTTGTTCCATTTATTCTACTGGTACCCCAAAATGCATCATCTTCTCTGTTATGCCAGCTCTGAATCATGGTACTGATTTTATGTCCTTTGTGTCTGGCCCAGTTTCTGTTCTCGGTCACACCGGGAAATCTTTGGAATAATTCCTTTGGAGTCAGGAAGATTACTGTGGATTAATGCCAAAGGCAGCAAACCATGGCTCATGATCTTTGACGGAGAAAATATTTACATAACATCGAACTACACTGCCACTCTTCTTTGTCAAGTAAATCATTCTGGACTTTTGTCTCGCTTTGAAAGGGCCCAGGATACCCATCAAGGGAGCTAAGAACCACCCTTTCACGTAATCGTCTTTCCTCTCAAAAGCTTTCCCAATAAGAAGCTTCAAGGACTAAATTGCATTAATTTGAATGAACAGTAACTAGGGCCTGAGACTTCCAGAAGCTCTTCAACACCCATAATAACCGCTGAAGACAATGGGAGTTGCAGATGATCAGCAAAAATTGGTTAAAGGGTTTAACAGAATTGCTGTTTTGTAGTGCTTTAGCCCCAGACCCACAAACACTTCTCCCCTGCTGTCTTTTGGCAGTCACAAATTAAAAAAAAAAAAAAACTAAAAGCTACGAGTTGCATGCAACCCCCCAAATCACCCAATAGCTATGGTTTATTAGTACAGCTCCATTGACTCTCATGCGTGGGGAATTTTAAGGGCAAAGTCCTACAGTGGCATCTGCAATGCAGATCTCATCGTCTCCCCGCATAAGCTTCACCCTCTGCGGATTTCTGCTAAGTGTTTTGCTCTTGCTCTCCACACCAAATTCCCCTTGGCACAGGCAGAAGTTCTAAGTAGAGACAAAAGGAACTTTTACAGTACAGAGGGGCAAGACATCCAAAAGGAATACTTTGCGTGAAATTCCCAGCATCGTGGCTACGTAATGTTTACCTGATTTATGTTTTCCAACTGCAGCATGACCACAGGATACAGATGCAGTACAACTCACATCCCTCTACACATTTTCCTCTACCGTGTTTTCCTTTTTCCTTTTTTTTTTTTTTTACTTGGTTTTTTTTTTTAAATCAAGGAAATAAAAAACTTGATCTCATGCTCAGAAACTTGAAAACTTTAAAAAACCCTGTTCTCCCAGAGCTCTCATCCTGCCAAAAAAGCTGTTAAAGTGGTCCCGTGTGTCTCAGGAAAGAAAGGCGGTGGGGGCAAAATGAACATGTATCAGAAGTCTGTGTTCACTGGAATTTGGATCTCGCTGGAGCTCGTGGCTATTCTTTTTGAATGAAGTCATCTGCTGCTGAAAGGCTTAATATCACTACTGAATGAAGTTTTCTACCTGAACAGACTTACTAACTTTTCTTCTGGGAAATAGGAGGAGGAAAAAACAACACAGAGGCCTTGCAAAGGAGAAAGCCACGGAGGGGGATGGACTCGCAAAGACATCCCCATCCACCCTGCAAAGCTCCCGTCCCCAGAGGCCACTCGGGCCAATGCGTTGCTCTTGCTTGGCCAGAGCACGCAGAGGCAAGCAGAGATGGAGGGATAGTCCTCAACGAGGCACCTGAGACCTCGCTCTGAGCTCACTCTTGGCACTGGAAGTTGTCTTTCTTCCCTGCTTCGTCTTCTTTCCTCTCGGTCCCTACCGTTTGCCAAGGGTAGGTGTTCAATGGATGAATCATCAGGCCAAGCCTCCGCCGGCACCTAGACCTACTTCTACTTCACCCCACTGCAAGACCTGCTCTGAGGTGAGTGAAATCGTTTTGGACCCAGCAAACTGGTCTCTCTCCCATCCTCTGACAGCCAAAGGTGCAAGGAGACCACCAGAGCTGGCCAGATGGCAACTCTTTCTATTACGATGGACTTTATCTCATGTAATTTTAGCTACTTAAAAGGCAGGCATCTACTCTAAGCAAATCATTCAGCCTCTGCAGGTGAGACAGGCAGAGGGAGGGCTCCTCACCCACCCTGCCATCACGGGGTGAGCTCTCAAAGCAAAGCAGCTCTGCTCTCTGGAAGTGCCCATCACGCTCTGCTTTGTGCGGAGGGAGCCTAGACACCAGCCCAGCCTGGGGACGCTGCTTCTAGACGGCATCTTCAACCACCACGCACCTACTCCCGTCTGATCCAAGCCCCACGCAACGCATTGGGACCTGAAGGTTTAGCGCTGGAAGGACATCTTCACCAGGGCTCAGGCCTCCGAGGCTGCTCCGAGGCGTGCGGGCGCAGGGGGGCGAGCAGAGGGACACGCTTTGGCCAGAGCTGGGGCCAGCCTTCCCCAAAAACGGGATGCCACAAGCACGCGGCTGGGTCAGCGCTGCCCCTCAGCCTTGTCTGCTGGGGTTTGCTTCTCCCAGGGCTGCCTTCAGCCAGGAGACGCCCTTCTGCAATAGCTCTATGCAGGGAATTAAGAAACATTTGAGATTTAAATCAAGAAAACAGAGGTGCCGAGGCTTTCCTCAGCATGAAAAATTCATTCCCTCCACGGCTGTACCCTTTAATGAGATGATCAGTGACCTGATGAATGTCAGGTCACCAGTTTCCAGTACAAAAGGCTGTGCGCTGTTTTAAAAAAATTGTTTTTTTCCCCCTACTTTTTTTTCTATAATGAAGGAATAGCATTAAAAATACCTCCCAGCGTATTCTCCAAGGGCATGGACAGACATCACTCCCCTAAAGACTTACTTATACCTGCCAGCTGGGGAGTGGGTCCATCACTGGGAAACAACTTCACTACGTATTCACAGACACACATACGTTTATATATTAAAA
>NW_009232927.1:0-24335 GCF_000690835.1 Fulmarus glacialis
CATCGTGACTTGCACCGGTTTTACTGTAAGGTGACATACACGTATATGAAGTATAGGTAGTTATAAAAAGAGAGCCATATCTTGTAGTTTAAGAAAATAACTGGTTACTCCTCTGCACATATAGGCACGTACATACTTTTTTGCAACTGGTAGAAGTTTTTACTCTGCCTGTTTAAAACCTGTCAGCAAACATTTGAACTGATAAAAACTCAGTGCTGTTTTCTCTCTTACCAAAGCACCATGCTTCGACTACCTGCTGTCCGCAGGACCCTAGCTGGGGTCGCCCAGTCCTCCAAAGTGTGTGGTAAGTGTCTCCAGTTTGGGCATGTGTGCATGGTGATAAAATTAATGTATGTGTGATTGACTTATTGAAGGACATGTACGCGTACTTTGCAGCTCTGGAATTCTATGGCATGCTGTCTATAGAACTGAAATTGTATCAGTACTGTGTAACTGTAAGATAAGAAACGTGGGGTCTGACAGTTTGCATCTAGCAGAAACTAAAGTTTTTGTTTTCTTTTTCCATGTCTCTCAGGACGTACAACTGCCACAGCAGCCAGCAACCAAATAGAGGTGTTTGTGGATGGTCATCCTGTGTTGGTGAACCCAGGAACCACAGTACTTCAGGTGTGGGGAGTGGCATGCAGAATTTTTCTTGGAGTCCCCAACTCGCTTCTTGGCAGCGTTTTCTATTCTGTATAGCAAAAAAACCCCTTTGCATTGTTTCTTGCATTTCTTTAGGGGTGTTTTCGCTGACTGTGATACAATTTCACAAGGCGGAAATCCTTTGGGGAGTTGGCATCTGCCATGACTGTCTGAAAGAAGATGCATGCAGCTTGAATCCCAACTGCAAAAATTTATGCAATGCAGTAACAGACTTTGATAAATTCTGGTTGAAATTCTAGCTCTGAACTCTACGTGACCTGGTAGTCTTTCAGAACCTGTTAATTTTGTATCTTATTAAAGTGGTGTCTCAGGTAAATGAGGGATTGTCTCCTTTTGGTTATTACTTCTTATGATTCAGAATGCTGATCCTTCGCTACTTTTATTCTTGGTGGGGAAGACATGGAACCTGGATCTCCCATCTGTACTCAGCATTGTTGCTTTTCAGGCCAAAATTTCAAGTAGATCTTTTTCCAGTCTAACTTCATTTTAAGAAGCCGTTAAATGGGGATGTGGTATAGTGAGTTAGAACATTAAAGTACATAGTGTTTATTTCAAAATATATCTCTCATTCTCTGGATACAAGTTACTAATTTATTTAGGCATTAGAATGCCGCTAGCAGGAGTCTAATGTAATATTTTCTTAAGTACTATTTTTTTATTAGCTTTTTAGTTTTGCTTATGTGTGATAATTTTTTGTAGAAATCATCAGAAAAATTAGATCTTGTTAGTTCTTTTTTATTTAATTCAGTGGTGTTTTTTCTGGCAGGCATAGCTAGCGCTATAGCATAGATCCCATCAGCCATGGGGATTTTATGCAGGAAAGGCCGTCTTCATCTGTTCTCTGGAAATCTGTCGTCTCTGTCCTCCTATCTCTTCTTCGGGCATGTCATGGAAGACTGTTTCTGAGTTTGGGGTTCTACTGAAGTTGAAGATTGGCTATGCTCCAGTACCTTTTTAAGAATATCCATGTTGCTGAATTATCAGAAGTCATTATGCCCACTGTTGTTTCCTTTGTATTTTTCAAATTTTCCTCTTTTGTGCACTTTTATTTAAATAGTGCATGCTTTCTTTAAAAAGTTATTCTTATTGCTAGTGTCCTATCTATTAGAGAGAATTCTCTCTATTTTTGGAAGAAAAAATGTAAGAGAGGTCAGTTTTCATTTCCTCAATCGGTTACAAATTTTGGAAAAGATAATTTGTAATTGATAACCTGACATGTTTCTGTTGATCACTATTTTTCATTTATGGTCACTTCTTAAGATGAAAGGTTGAATGCACTATATTCCTGAGCACTAACAGTTATTCTTTGAAAAACTGAATAATGTTTTATGAGGTGGAACTGAAAGGTCTAATTAAAATTTAATTTTCCTTTGTTTATTATTCTTTATAGGCCTGTGAAAAGGCTGGAATTCAGATACCTCGTTTTTGTTACCATGATCGTCTCTCTGTTGCTGGAAACTGTAGGATGTGTCTTGTGGAAATAGAGAAAGCTCCCAAGGTATTGTAGATGTTTCATAGGAATTACAATTTTCTGCTGTGCTTAGGGCCTAGTTTAAATCTTGTAAATAATTGTTTCCACTGTCATTAGCACACAAATTGTTGTCATTCAGCTGCTCAAAGCAGGTTTTTCCCTTCTTCCCACTGGACTGCAGTGATTGCCTATGGATCAAAGTCAGTTCTCAGGCTCCTATGGATTATCTTGCTCCTGGATGTGAGCATTTAATAGCTGTGTGTTTTCAGTTGGATATATTTTTATTTTCTGTAATTCATGCTTCAGCTGCACATTTTCAGCTGGTATTATACATATAGTAAACTTCAGATACTGTATAAATTCAGCTGTAGGATTAGTGTCTGCAGGTTGGTTCTAGCTAAGTAGAGACTGCCGTTACTTACTAGTTTATATTTTAATGCATTATGTACCATTGATGTCTGTTGTAAAATAGTAATTGACTTCAGGACTGAAGGCTGTCTTCAACAGTATTAAGAAATCTATGCAGATAGTTGGGGCATTCTTTTGGAGTTCAGTCTTAGATTATACATTTATATTCACATATAAAACTCTTTAGCTCACCTCAACTTGAATTCCATAGTTTGAGCTTTGTGTTTCTGGATATGTTGGGTTATCACTAAAGATGGAAGTCATGATGGTCTATCTCATGACGCGATTGAAAAGTAGGAGGGATTTGTTTTCTGAGCAGGAGTTTTTGTTAATCTTGCAGTAATCTTGTGAAAAATTTTATTCCAAGACTTGTTGTATAGGTTTTGTCCAAATAAATGTCTAAAATTATGAACTCTGAACTTCAGTTCTAGAGATTTTCCAGATCTCTGCTGAATGTCTTTGATTTGCCTTATATCTGTTACAACTGACTTTTTTCTTGCTATTAACTGCTTGAATTCGAACCCGAAAGGGTAAAATTTTCAACTTTAGTTGTGATTTATGTATTTTTAACCTTTTTATATAGCAGATTATTAATAAATATGGCTTCTAGTGACTTTATTGGTTAGATTTTCTTTTTTTATTTTTTTTCTTGCAGATACCTTGTTTTTTCTACAACATGTTAAATTAATAACAGATGCCTATGTAGGAATTTGGGGGGAGGGGGAGGTTGGCATTTGTGGCCATGTTGAGAAGAAATATGTTGTGTTCATGCTTGCTTTTTATGATGGTTGCAGCCAGTTGCTGCCTGTGCCATGCCAGTTATGAAGGGCTGGAACATTCTGACAAACTCTGAGAAGTCCAGGAAAGCAAGGTACCTTTCTTTTAGCCTCCTGAAGCTGATTAGTTATACTATCTGCTAAACAATGTAAAGTTGACATTAACTTTAATTCCTGAACCCAACAGAGAGGGTGTGATGGAGTTCCTGCTGGCAAATCACCCATTGGACTGTCCTATCTGTGATCAGGGTGGAGAATGTGATCTGCAGGTACAACATCCAATTACATTGTGTAGACTTAGGTATTAATACTCTTGTCTTAGGTGAAATTGTGCTTTCCAGCAGCCTGGATACGTCTGTTTTCTGTTGTCTGTTCTAGGATCAATCGATGATGTTTGGCAGTGATAGGAGTAGATTTAGAGAGGGAAAACGTGCTGTGGAGGACAAGAACATTGGCCCATTAGTCAAAACAATCATGACTCGGTGTATACAGTGCACTCGATGTATCAGGTAATGTCCTTTATTTTTCACTGGAGAGAGTACCGAGCAGGCATATTTATATCAGTTTATTACTTGTGAAAGAAACACCACGAGAGGCAGTCAATTTTTCTTATTTCTTTTCTGACTGTACTTAACAATTTTATTTCTAGTAGGGACTGGTAGCTGGTTTCCCAGAGCTACGAGACAGCTGTCATGCAGGAAATAGAAAGAGATGGCCAAAACATGAACGTGAAATCAGAATTCTACAGGGCAGAACTGGTGCCATGGTGTTAGTGCCAGAATGGATTTTAAAACATTAAGTGACTTCCTCAGCCACAGTTGCAAGATTTATTTATTCTTGACAGCCTTTGGTAGCTGTATTTATGCTGTTCTGTAGTCCTGAGATTCAGTACCAGCTAACGTGAGCCAGAAGGAAAAGAATACAATGTACCCGCCTAGTTCTAGAAAGAACTTGTTGGTTAGGACTAATCTTGGACTCCGGCTGTGAAATTCAATGAGCACTGAACTGCTCTGTTTTTTTGATTTAAGTCCACTTAGTTTTTGTAGCCCCATCTGAATGAAATTCTGCAGATGCATAGTCCTGCGTGTGATGGCACTGACTATTGCATCTAAACAATTGTTTTCTTCTTTCAGGTGTATGAACTAAGGCTAAGGTTTTATCTTAAGAAAATGAGGTAAGGGTTGAAACATGTGCTATGTTGCTGTTGTACATTCCAGATTTGTTTTCCTTTCTTTTTACATCTACTAGGTTTGCTAGTGAGGTTGCAGGGGTAGATGACTTGGGAACAACCGGAAGAGGAAACGATATGCAAGTTGGTACTTACGTTGAAAAAATGTTCATGTCTGAGTTATCAGGAAATATTATTGACATCTGCCCAGTTGGTGCTCTTACCTCCAAGCCATATGCCTTTACTGCACGCCCATGGGAGACAAGGTATGTATCTTAACTCATACTGAAGATGCAGCTTTCTCTGTTTCTGTTATACGCTTTATCTTAGAGTATGTCCACCTATGATACCAAGGGTTTTCTCTGATTTTTATTCTCTGCATTTTTGTTGTAGACTTTTCCATAGACTGACTCTTAACACAAATTCTGTTACTTACTCACAGCTCGTTCAAGAAAAGGAAGAATGTTATAGTTTGTAGACTATTCTTCCCTTATTTTGACTCTGAAATGTTTTGGACCTGTAGGTTGTGCTGATTGCTCAGCAAAAAAAATGTGTATAAAGGAAAATTCAAATTCATTAACTCAGTAATTGTTGAGGATATTATTTAAAATATCTTGTGAAAATAAGCTCTTATATGTATATCTAAAGCTAAACCTACAGCACGTTATTTTTGTTGTTGTTTTGTTTGTTACACAGTCTGTTGCTGCTTGTATGTAGCAAACTGCAAATGGTTTATTTGTTCTAAACAGGAAGGTAGAGTCAATTGATGTTCTTGATGCAGTTGGAAGCAACATCGTAGTGAGCACAAGAACTGGAGAAGTGATGAGAATTTTGCCAAGGCTGCATGAAGATATCAATGAGGAATGGATATCTGACAAAACAAGGTGCGTGGGAGGTGTTTGTTCCCATGTGCATGTTTATGCACACGTTAAAGGCACACTTTGCAGAACCAGAAATGTGGACAGTAGCACTGACTTCTGGATTCCACTGTTAATATTGTAAAGCTATAGTGAAAAATAATTGGTAAAACATGTTTTTAATACTATAATTGAAGTTACTGAGTTTTCTAATGTTTTCATTTTTGTAGCTTTTTTTTTTTTGACAGTAACTTTTTTATTTGTATCAGATTTTTTTGCTTGTTTTTGAGAAGGAAAAGTTAAACTTTCAGCGGAAATATTTCTTGTGTTTCTTTTTTCTAATGATCGCAAGCTGTAAGAAAACTCAGTCTTAGGAAATATTTAGTATACACAATTATCTTTGTATTTGCTCTTTAATAATAGTGGTGTTCACTTAGGTTTGCTTATGATGGTCTGAAGCGTCAGAGACTCACTCAGCCAATGATCAAAAATGAGAAAGGACTATTTGTTTATGCCTCATGGGAGGATGTATTAACTCGTGTTGCTGGTGTGGTAAGAACAATTTTCAATATATGTAGCGTAAAATTAATTTCTAAAGCTGGACATACTACAATGATTAATATGAAAAGTTACATAGAAAAGAGCTTTTTTCTTTAAGGTTAGAGGGGAGCGTTTGACTTCTAATCCATTGTATTTCCACTTAAATTTCTTCTTTTGAAATATTATTTCCTGTTTCATGGATTAGACCATCTGAAGAACTTTGTCTTGCCATGATTTCATTTGGGGCATTGGGAGAGAAATTACTTTTATTTAAATAGGAAACTAACCTTCCTTCAGAAATCTAGGAGGAAGCAACTTTCCTGAATTACTCTGATCTATCTGAAGACTTCTTTAAATTTATTTAAACTGTGCTATCACCACTTTTGCCGTCAAAGCCATTAATTCTGTATTACTTATATCTGAATTGTGCTTGCCTCGGTGCTTTCTCTATGTGGTGATTGATTCTCCTGCTCAAATGAAGTGCTGCATGACTGCTCTGGATTTTGATTAAAAATTTTATGTGGGATGAAGTAGAATTGAATAACTGTAATTGAACGTTCCTCCAAGATGTTTTTGCCCATGGTTCAGTAGCAGGGTTTGTTATGAAAGCTATCGCCTCTCAGATAATACCTTTGAGTTGAGTTTACTACCTGAGCTTGTGTTATGGAAGTTTGTATTCTCTCTGCACTGTAGCTTCATTAAAATAAAAGCATTCACCAATCTTCCTCTCCTCACCACACCAAATGAGAATTAGCCACACCTGAGCAATAACTCAAGTGGGAGAGACCTGCATAGAATACAGAGAGCTGTTCTTTGCTTATCATGAGTTCTGAAGGAGCTGGAGTTGCTGCCTTGCGGAAGTCAGACACTGCTGATCAGTTTGTGCTACTCCAGGCCAGCGGTTGCGCTGCTGGCTTTGGCAGATCCTAATGGAACAAACACTTACCTCAGCCAAATGGCAATTTATTTAAATGGTTTCTTTTGCTTATGTTTATACTTTCTCTCCAGCTACAGGCTGTCAAAGGTAAGGAAGTAGCAGCAATTGTAGGAGGACTGGTGGATGCAGAAGCACTAATAGCTCTGAAAGACTTATTGAATAGAGTGAATTGTGATACGCTCTGCACTGAAGAGGTCTTCCCTACTGCCGGAGCTGGGTAAGAGTTCAGGCAAAGTTTGTCTGTAATTAGTATGTTAAACTTTCCAAACTGCAAATCATCTCATGGTAAGATTCTGAAATGACGAAGGAGAGCAATTGCTGATGCATTAGCAGGTTTTGTTTGAATTTACAATATTCATTTATAGACAGTATTTATGGACTGTGAGTTGATACATAGTCTCTACTATACCAAGGGTTGCACGCTTCACTGTATGTTGAGGCTGCTGCAGTTTAACAGTAGGCTACTGAAAGCCAGTTACACTCTGTTGTAAGTTGGATAATTTAGTCTATTTCTATTTGTGTTGTGAAAACTATAGTACAATTATGATCTTGTAAACTGTGTAATAGCAGATGAAGTTTGTGAAGGCTGACAGTTAACTGTAAATGTAGGAAATACCCACATTGTAATTCCTCTAATGTTTTGCTGTCTCTGATACTCATGAAAGAGAGAAGCTCTTACTTTTTATTTGGGTTAGTAATTCGGATTGAGAAATCTCTTCTTTCCCTTTCTCTTCCTGAGATGAAAAAATATTTTGAACGTCTAGAATCTTTACCATATCTTCATTCCTTCCCTTTACTGAATTCTCTTTCTTCTTACATCTTTTTGTTATAGCACAGATTTACGCTCTAACTACCTGCTTAATACCAAGATTGCCGGAGTGGAGGAGGCAGATGTCCTGCTTCTGGTTGGCACCAATCCACGCTTTGAGGCACCGCTTTTTAATGCTAGAATTCGAAAGAGGTTTGTATTCCTTGGTGGTGAATAAGCATGCAAATCCATCTGGATTTGATACAACGCTCAGGTGGGGCCGCAGGCAGTAAGTTGAGAGCGTTCATCCAGACGGACTCACTGGATTTAGTTCACCTTTTAGTAAAGGGAATGGTGATATATTTGTAGAAAAAGGGTGTCTCTTCTCCCTGTAGTGTATAGCTATGTTTTGTTCTCACTTTGACATTTTATGTAAGTTCATATACTCAGACATTTATTCCTTTGTTACATTACACAGACACCTCAGATTTTCTTACAGAAGTTTGTTAAAGCATATTCCTTAAAGAATTATTTTCAGCATCAGTTTGCTGCTTTTTATATTGTTGGAACAAATCAGACTCGCTGATTTTAGAAGCAGTCATTCAAGTTTAACATTTTCTTTGGCAAGTAATGTGGCTTTCCCAAACTTTTGAACATAGCTAATTCAACTTTAACAAGATATGTCAGCAGGAGACAAATGAGGTTTATAAAAGCCCTGTCCTTCCTAATGCTGGGATCTTCTAAAATACACAATTTTAAACAATAGTGGCCTTAAAATCTTGAAAGGAAAAAATGCAATGAAATTTATGAACGATTCATGTATTTTTATAAGTCTATGCTATGAGAAGCTGCAAAAAAGGAAAAATTTCTAACCAGCTAAATTTTTCTCTGTTTATCTAAGAAATAAGTGGATTTCTAAAACCGTGAGCACAGTCAAATTCAGAATTCTTTCCTCCTACAAATGACTTTAATTCTGAACTAACTAAGAGTTAAGTCAAGCTAAAGAAACTTAATAGTAGCTGTAGGTGTGGGGGTTTTTGTTTTGTTTGGTTTTGCCTAACACTGGAAAAGGTGGTTTAAAGTTGTAGCACCTCATTTTGTGCAACCTTTTTTTCCACTGAATTGGCAAAAGCTTGAAGGGAGGAGGGAATTGAGTTACGAACTTCTCATGTGAGGTGTGTTGTTGCACTAGTTCCAGAATGTACGAAGAGAAATAGTCCTTCTAAAAAAAAAACCTAAAGCTTGCTTAACAGTCAGAATAATGCTAAACTGCATGTTACCAAAACAATGAATACCGTTTAAATTCCTTCGAAAGAATTTGCATCCTATTTCAAGTTATTGCTAAAATTATAATCAGTGGCTTTGGTTGAGTAAAACTCTGTATTTCTTTGATTTTTATAAAACGTTTGCTGTGTTTTCAGCTGGCTTCACAATGACTTGCAAGTGTCCCTTGTTGGCTCTCCGGTGAATTTGACCTACACATATGATCATCTAGGAGAATCCCCACAGATACTCCAGGACATTGCTTCTGGAAAACATGCATTCTCCAAGGTACACACAACTTAAGAGTGGGACTGTTGAATTTCAGATGTATTGAATAATAATCTGAATTCCCCACAGAGATAGATTTGAAGAGATGCACCATGTTGTATATGGGGTTATTTGCTTTTAATCAAATGCAGAGATGAGGTAATGATTAGTGTGCACCAAGTATGTGTGAACTGTTTAATATATTCAGGTGTGTAAAACTTTGCAGTGCAGGAAACTCCTGGAATATTTCTTGATAAAAAACAGGCTGTTTCAGCTGCTGCTGTTTCCACTTAAGTGTCTGGTTATGAAGAGTATAATTCTGTGTTGATGGGGTAGCATACTGCTTATAGCAGTTTCTCTTGGCTTTATCTCTAAATGAAACAATGACCATTTCAGAACCGTAGCTTTGCATGGAAGACTTATGTAGAAATTATGGGATTTATTACATTATCTGCACCAAGAATTGTCTTCAGAGCCTTGGAATGAATTTCTTGATTCTTTACTTGCACAGGTCCTCGACCAGGCCAAAAAGCCAATGGTGGTGGTAGGTAGTGCAGCACTGCAGCGCAGTGACGGAGCAGCTATCCATGCTGCCGTTTCCACCATTGCACAAAACGCCAGGACTAAGAGTGGTGTTGGTTCTGATTGGAAAGTCATGAACATCCTCCACAGGTTTGCTTTAAAGCTTTTTTGGGAGCCACTTTCATTCACGCTGGGCCTACACAAATTACCACAATGTATGTGTGCAGATTTCTTTGTGTACACACAAGCGGCTTATCAGGTTAGAACCTGTAGAGAATATAAAAAATAGAAGTACAAACTAGCAGAAACTTTTTCATAAAAATGGCTTCCTTGACCTGGCAAACTTTTCAGGCTCTCCATGAGATTTTAATAATCTATTATGTTTAAATGTAGAATTTAAAGTTTAAATTTAGAGGTATAGAATACAAGAGAGCTTAAGTGCTCAGTAGAAAGCACAGCAGACCAGTGTCACTTGCTAAATGATTGCTTTTTATCTAGAGGAAGAAAAACAAACAAAATGGCAAGGGTATTTAAATAATATGGTTTCTTATAATATTCCTTTTACTGTGCAGTTTCTTTTTATGGCTCTCGATCTTAGTCAGTTTATTGGGATATTATTCCTTTTAATAGGCAACCTTCTCTTGGGACAGTCCTTCCCCACTCTCTTCCTAAAACTCTGTCTGTCAAATTGACAACCTCTGTAAAGGAAAAATTATTTCAGCAAATGTAGTGGCGCTCAGATTCAGAGACTCAACAAAGTCCTTCTGCCAAAAGCAGCTTCATTGATGTAAAACTAGTATAGCAAGAGCAGGGCTTGGTCCTCTGAAGGGAACTTGAATATAAAATCCTGCTGTTGAAACTGAAACATTTAATACCAAAACACCGGTGAGTTAAAGAACACTCATGATACCTTTTTACATGTAGTTTGGCAGTCTTTCATATTATTGACTTTCATGCTTTTGGTGCACCATCCTCTCTACCTTAAGTGTAAAAACCAGCTTAACTTACTGGAACCTGTATGTCTGACTATGTCAGACAAACATGAGTAACATCGAAAGATCTGTACTCTACAGAGAGAATCTCTTTTCTTTTAAATATAATTGTAAGTCTGGCACCTGATTATGCAGGATTATTCAAAACTGTTTCTTTGGAAAAGAAAAACGCTGCCAGAAAACAAGAATGATTATTTAATTCTTTTAAAAGTATTTTTATCTGTGAATAAATGAATAGTGATGAAATAGTGGTCTTAAGTCTTAGATGCTTCAGAGTAGCTGATGGTCCAGTAGCTGGTCTTCCATCTTCCACGTGAGTGCCCTAAATTAAAGGCCTGTTGAGCTCAATTCATAGCTGAAATGTGAACCTTAATGTTCCAGATGACAAGTGAGCTGCCTGCCACTAGGCCCTGACCTGGAATGTCTGCCTTTATTTTGCTATCCCATCTTAAATAGGTGAGATTCCCTGTGAAAACGTCAAATGGCTTCAGTTTGTCAAAATGCAAAACCAACTGATATTCTATCAAATAGTCTGTCAAAATTTTCAGCTGCCTTTATGCTTCATTTTTGTCCTGTTACTGTTAGAGACCTCTTATGTCCCTTTGAAATATTTAGTCAAGAAAAGAAGTTAGGTCTGTTCTGATGGCAGAGGGAGAATTCTGAAACAACTTAAGAGTCATAAAGTGTTTGTTCCTACAGGGTTGCAAGCCAGGTAGCTGCTTTGGATCTGGGTTTCAAACCAGGAGTGGAGGCAATTAGGAAAAATCCTCCCAAAGCATTGTATCTCTTGGGAGCAGATTCGGGTTGTATAACACGTCAGGATTTGCCAAAGGATTGTTTTATCATCTACCAAGGTAACTAGTAGATGTAAATTAAGAAATTTTGCTATCTAATAGCTGGAGAGAAAGCCTAAACAGTGGCATATTCTTACAAGCATATCTGACCCTTTGATAAATTGTAGCCTTTATTTTCTGCCCAGAAGTGGAACTTCCAACACATAACTGAGATATTGGTTACCTATTTCTTAAGTAAAAATGAGAAACTGTTGATGAGTAATAAGGGAATATAAACCAGTTAGGTCTTCTGGAGAACAGCTTCAAACCCGGCAGACAAAATGGCATCGGTTCCCAGCTGTTCTATCATACCAAAACATGGTCTTACCTTAATTCATTAAGCATCCTTGTTCCAGGAGCCCTCTAAAGCTGCGTGACTGTAGAGACTGAACTACCATTTACTACTGCTTGTAGTCTGTTCATTCTCCCCAAAGTATTAGGCAAGTAAGACCTCAGAGCAGTCAGCCTGATAGGCTTTGTATTACTGGATAAGCGAACCTTAGAAACTCCTTTTTTCTGAGAACACAGAAATTCTGTATTGTGTTAGTAAAGCACTTCTTTTTATTTGGACTTACTTATGTCTTATATGGTTGTATATTGTTTCCTCTCTCCATATATTTAGGACATCACGGGGATGTGGGAGCTCCCATGGCTGATGTTATTCTCCCAGGAGCAGCATATACAGAGAAGGCGGCCACATACGTGAATACTGAGGGTAGGGCCCAGCAGACAAGAGTAGCAGTAACACCGCCTGGGATGGCAAGGGAAGACTGGAGAATTATCAGAGCTGTCTCTGAGGTACTGTTGCTGTTACAGATTGTTTCTAATAAAAGTATACTGAGAGGTTAAGTTCCTTTTATATTGAAAAGTGTTTCCAAAAAAGAAGTACATTTTCAGGGAAATACATGACTGTAGTCTTGAGCAGTAATGTTTTGTATTGAATCCTTTGTTGATTCTGTGAGTTAAATCATATTGTTTCCCTTTTGAGGATAGCACTAATATTGTAGCTGCTGTGTGCTGTTGGAATACATATCGGGTGAAGCTTTGTCTGCAAATTCCGTTGGTCTTCATGAAGTGCTTTAGAGGAAACGGGTGGGAGGATGCAGTTTCTTTTTAGAAAGAAAACAGCATGAACTCTGAGGACAGGATCTCGTATCATTAGATATGGTCAAATATGTGCTTACTAGTCACTTGGAACAAGATGCATTGATAATTGTATCAACTTTTATCACATTTGGTGGTAAGCTAGGGAAAGTACAAGTGACATCTGTATGGAAGGAGAAAAGTACTTCTTGTCTTTTCTTTTTTTCCTTTGTATAGCAAACAGGACAGCCTGGTTTTTTAACATGGGGAAGTCTGTAGGCATCGGCAGTCCAACACAATACTGTGACTTTGCTTCAGTTTGTACATTATAACTGCCTGTGTTTTCAGGAGTGTAGATTTTTCCTGATTTTACTTTAGGTATGTTAATGGATTGGTGCTCTAAACCACTATGTATTAAATCCCTAGACTTGATGGCATTTCTTTCTGTGAATCTCTTAGATGGCTGGTATGACCTTGCCTTATGAGAACCTTGATCAAATACGGAAGCGTTTAGAAGAAGTATCTCCTAATCTGGTTCGATACGATGATGTGGAAGAGGCTAACTACTTCAACCAGGCAAATGAATTGTCAAAGGTAACAAAAACTGAAGCATCTAGGCATGATTTAGTGCTGTTACATAGTTTGATGCTTTTTAAAGCAATGGGCCTTCTTCATGTGTAGTGCTACAAGCATTCTTCGACCTGCACTGAATGCAGAATTCACTAAACAAATGCTTTGGTAACAAGTTCCTACCATACTGCTGACTTTGTTTTTCTTCCTTTCCTGCCACAGTTGGTGAAGCAACAGCTTCTTGCTGATCCTCTTGTTCCACCTCAGCTCACCATAAAAGACTTTTATATGACAGGTATGTATAGTATGGCCTTTCCGTTCTGAAATCAGCAATACATTTTACTTAGCTTTACTTTACTTTAGATTCTTATGAGGCATTGTAAGCTTTCCACTAAGATATGTAGGATTTGAATCTTTTGAAGAAACAAAATTTTCCAGCAAAATGATTTGGAATTTGCATAAAGCAAGACTATTGGACTATATTTTCAACTAAGCAATTTTCTTTATCCTCTTTTATATTGTGTCTGTGTATAATTTTGAAAATGAAGTTATAATACACTGACATGTGTTTGGATTTTTTTTTTTTTTCAGATTCAATCAGTAGAGCATCCCAGACAATGGCCAAGTGTGTGAAAGCTGTTGTTGAAGGTGCTCACGCAGTAGAAGAGCCAGCCATCTGCTAGAGACTAATCAGACTGCTACCACCTCCATCCAAGTATTTGTTGCAGTTAACTGCTGTGACTGATACTTTTTTTTTCAAAATCTGTTTGCTAGGTCGTTGTATTTCTCTTTTCTTCAGTCACACTTTCATCAGTTCAAATAGTCCCATAATATTATAGGACTGTTGTGTCTGAGAGAACATGCAGCACTCAACTTGCTGTACCCAGAGGCAGAGTACATGATGATTGTATACAAATAAATTATAATGCCAAACAATCCATTACCTATGTCATTTGTACAGCTCACGCTTCTTGCATGGAAAGAACTCAGTAAGCAACTCGGACTCAGTAACTCTTGATTTGCTAGGAACAAGTCTACATGGCAAAAATACTAGTTTGTAACCTTCTTCCAGAGTATCCAGGTATCTTAATTTTAAGCACTGGTGAGAGTGTGAATATGCTATTTTTGTAATGCACTTTCAGAGCAAGTTGTCCCTCTTTAGAGTCAAGCATACCTGGTTTATGTCAGTGTTCAGACCTACCACTGCTCTAGATATTTGTATGTTTCTCCATTTCGTTTCAGTTGAGAAAGTACTCATAGAGGAAATAAAAATAATTTTGATGTCATGAAAAAGAAAAGCAATTTTCACACAGCTTCCTCATATTGAACTGCTTTAAAAATTTAGCAAAAAGATAAAGGCCTTTAGTTACATCAGTTCAAATACAGAAAATATCTCAGAATACTTTCTCTGTGCTGATCTTTTTATAGCAAAGTGGGGGAAGGGAAGGGGTTGTGTGTAGTGTTTTTTGGTTTGGCGGGGGGGGTTGTGTGGTGTGGTTTTTTTTTTTTTTTTTTTTTTTTTTTTGCTTTTTTGGGTTTTTTTGTAAGCTTTAGAATTACTTCAGAACTGCAACTCTCTCCTCTATTATGTTGGTTAACGTAAGTTTGGAAGAAGGATAGCTTCCTCTTCAACAGGCTACTAGGGTAATAAGGTTTAGAGTAATCCTTCCAGGAATCATGCAAATGGGAACAGTATCATAAAGCCATCACTTCCAACTTTATTAAAAAAAAAAAAAAACACAAAACCAAAAACAAAACAAAAAAAAGTTAATTTGCATGAGGAAAAGCTACATTTTCCAGTGTAGAATAATACTGACTGCATGAGAGTGCTGCTATAGAAGCCTTAGCTTTATAGAATTCCTTTTTTCTTCCACGCTTGAAATTTTTCCATAACAAGCAAGAAATTTTTTAAAAATTGTTTTCTTTCTGCCCAGAAGGAAAACTCTTCCTGGTTATCCTGGTACAGCCCAGTATCCTTACACTAGCTGACTAAGTCTTAAATGTTGGACATCGTTTGACGCAGCCTGCCATCTTCCAGTTACCAAAAGGGTCAGTTCTCTTGGTAGTACAAAATAAAGACAACTATTCACTTTATTTAAAGACACTAATATGTTAATGAGACATCTAGAAATACTGTAGTCTGTTTTTAATGTGGCAGTTCATGGGACCCCATAGTGTGTATGTCCACATGTGTGACCAAGTACAGCATAAAACCTTCATGTTGTCCACGTGGAATGTTCCTTCTTTAGGAGGAAGAGGGGTTTATGGCAGGGACATAGAAAAGAAGAATGTCTATGGGAACATATGCCAAAAGTAAGGCAGTTGGCTCTTCTCACAGATGGTAGGTTTAAGAGGAAAGGGTGTAGCTGAATCCTATATTCAGTAAAACATTTGGTTCTCAGGTTCCTAGGATGAAAACCTTATTTTTTTTCCTGAAAATCCGTGTTGTACAAACACAGAGGAATAATTTCAGCTGTGCAACAAGTCAGTTATCACTTCTTCACTTCAAAATTTATAAAGGTTCAAAAGCTTTAGAGAATTTTTTTTGCCCTAAATGTTGTAGCATTATTTAAGTCTGGGAGCTCTGGCACACATTACTTTTTGTTTTTTGAAAGCTTTGCATCCTTCGGTTAGTGTATATAGGATATCTTTATTTCTATTCAAAAAGTGTCCAGCCCTTATCTTAAAAGAGGATAAGAAGTACATGCGGTTCTGTCTGTCCTGCTTCTACCCTAGCTACTCACTGAGTATAGAACTTTTCAGCCAAAGTTGATAATAGCAGCAAGGCTCTCTACAAATTTGACTGTTGGAAACTATCTAGTAAAGAGAAATCTAAATTAGCATTCTTATCGGCTTGAGTTTACAGCATAGCCCTTCCCTTATCGCTTCTGTTTGTTCTGGTGGCTGGACAGTTAGTGCACATGTGGACTTTCGCCCAGCTAGCGATAAAAGGATAGTAGGGGTCTGCACAGGAATAAAGGTGATGTAGCCTGGGCAAAGTATTGGAACAGAAATTTACAGAAACAGGGCTATTCATGCAACTTGGTTCTGTTTATTTTAAAAAAAAAAAGTTAACAGTGCTACTAGTTGCTGATTCTGAAACTGCAACCTCAGATTAAAGCAGAGCATTATGAGAAGGCAGTAGTGAAGAGCTGGCATGAGGGGAGATGAACATGCTCGAAGTATTGTTCTTGACTGTTAAAGTAAGGGCTTATTAGCTAGGTGATACACTGCCTGACCGGTCAGGTCTGCTGATGCAGCTAACCTCCAAAGGCAGTGTTGGTGGCTGCATTTATCCAGACTCTGCTGGGGGGTGGGCAGGGGGTTTATTGTACTTTATTTTAAAGCTAAGATCAGAACTGAAGGAGGTTTAATTCCCCAAATGCAGCCCTAGTACCACCTGGTGGCCAAATGGCAGAATTTCTCCCTGGTTGCATCGCCAGTTATGGTCCAGTAACCTTCATCTCACTTCTTCCTGTATGCTCCTGTCTGCACAGACAGCATGAGAAAGAACAGCCATGTGTCTGGGAGAGAGATGGATGGGTTTAGTCATTAAATATCGTCTTCTCTCAACACAGCACTATGTGAACATAGCTCTTGCATGCAAGCAATTAACCCCAAACATGGCTTAGAGATTAAACTTTGCCTTTACGTAGTCTTGTCTTCAGCAGAAGGTTGTGGGGAGTGGAAAAGGAAAAGGGTGTGTTAATTCAAGGTAAAACCCTACTAAGCACTTATATTTTCAAGCAGGTTTAGGCCAGCTTAACACCAATGGTCAGATTAATGAGAAGCAAACTTTGTCAAAATACTGCAGGCAGATTTAAGCATCTAAGTCTAAAGCTATGATTTTAAAACAAAAGAAAAATTTTTAAAACCCTGTTCAATAGCCACCTTCTTGGAAGCACCAGCATCCCATGGGTACACGCCTACAGCTCCAGAGAGAGACTGCTTTAAATCCTGGGCAATTTAGTGAGCTGCTTCAACAAAAAGAAACCAGACAATGTGGTCCCAAATGGAAGTCAAGTCAAACTGAGGTACGTTCTCAGCAAGACTCTGAAACAGCCAACAAAACTAGGCCGTTCATAAAAATAGTTGTAACTGACTCAATTTTTTTAATGTATTTTGATGCGTAGCTCAAGGCAGAAAAGGAAGTGTCTATAGCATTTCCCCAGGAAGTAAAAGATTTGGGATCAATGCCTCTTCTGAGGCTGATAGCAGCCACTGTCCTTGCAAGAATCTATCTGCTTGCTTGGGGGATGTGCTATGTATTACTGTTGAAGCCGACAGAAAAGCAGCTCAGATTCATAGAGCTAAAGAAAAAGCAGAGCTGCAGCCTGGCATCAGCCTTAATTAAAGAGAAAAGGTAATAAAACCTCATCTCCATCCCTGTCCCCACAAGCCTGCTCCTCATAAAATACTCCAAACAATGGCTTAGCCAAAATACCCTCTCCCAAAACAAGACATTAATAATGATTTGATTTGTTGTCCTTCAAATATGCAATTAGATGAAATTGCCTTCAGTGATGAAGGGTTGAAAGACTGACTCTTTCAAGGAACTGACAGGACATAAAGAGAAAGTGCTAACAAGCAAACTGATAGAAGAGGACTTAATTGTGACTACAATAATAGGAAAAAATTAGCAATAAGTAAGCAGGGAATTATGGAGAGCACCTAAAAGTTAAGGACTTCACTGACAACTGAAGTAAGCTTTTTATCAGGAGTACAAGAACATGTTTTACGGAGTATGTCCTCCCAGAGTTACTTGAGAAGTTGCCTTGCTCAAGAAGCAGTTTTTAATTTCCTATTTAAAAAAAACCCACTATTATTAATTTATTAATAGATATTAACAGATTATTATTTTTCATAAAATGTCAAATGGGCACAGATATCTTTGGGAATGAAACACCAAAGTTTACAGAGAGTCACAAGGAAAACTTTGTTCAGAAACAAACACTAAATCCTTCGCTGTGGGGGGTGGGCTTATTCAAGTCATGTTCCTCTCTGTTGTGCAAGGTTTTATCCAAAAGACACTTTACAGTAACATGTATTAGCTGATGGAATGGTATCAGCAGTGTCCCAAACTACCTGCGTACCCACAGCTGAGCACAACCGAGGAACAGCACAGAGAGGCATAAGAGACGTACATAAAACCTTGCGATTCAAACTCTCTATGAGTGACTCCATAGTTCAGCAAAGCCTGCTATGCTGAACAGTTAGTAAATGTTCTCCTCTGGCTACGAGCAAGCATCCATTCACAGTGCCGAACTCCGAGAAGCCTACTGACACTTAGAGGCCTCTTTGCGTAGTAAGACATAACAGCTGGTAGAGACATCTCCTCACTCTGATGCTAATACTGAATTTTGAATATACGTAACTAATATTTCAAAGAAATAATTTTATTTCTTCTTGTCACCTCCTGTACACCTGTGTCTATGTTTGAAATTGATCAGAGATGAGAACCATGTATCAAAAAGAAACATACTAAGAGCAAAAAGCTTCATGTATAACAAATAACTTTCAAAATCCACTGGGATCTCCTGACCCTAGACACTAATTAAGCCTTATGCTTTGATGTTAAGTCAACTCCAACTATTTCTGAAAAATCCTGTCCCGCATGCTTTTAATTTCTGAATTATCCATCACAGGATATTCCACACCTTTGTTTGAAGCACCTTATACTGGCTACTCTCAGAAGACTAAGAGATTGCTGATTTGTTCCAGGGTGGGAATTCTCATCTTTCCAATTTGCAGTGATGACCAAGACCCGCTCTAACCTGAACGTAAATGAGTAACTGAACTAATAGCAGAAAGAAGGTCTGGTGGCAAAGTGTGTAGCTTCTTAACAGCTACTATTACAGGTAATGAAATATCAATAGACAGAAGCAGATAGTAAAAATACAATAGTATACTTTGAATTAACAGTGGGTTTCCCAGTAAAATGGGACTGTATTAGAGCATTCTGCTGGGACAGTTTATTCCATTCGTTTTCCATTTAAAGAAGTCTCCACGGATGCCCATCAGGTACTCTGGACAACCTTTCCACTATTAATAGTCTTACTATTTTGTCTTTGCTAAGCTTTAGGAAGACAATACCATTTATTTAATGCAGATTAAAATACACATTGATAATGAAGAACAGATTAGTTAAGTCTTAGTTAATTATTATTTTCAGTACAGTTCACTATCAATTAATTATCATGCAATAGCTAGCATACGTCTGCTCCCAAATGGTTAAATACTTCTGCAACTATACTCCTACTGAAATCCACAGCAAAATTCCCATTGCTCCAATAAGCTTTAATGAAGCCCCTAAGACTCAGGAAAACAAGGCCAGTCACCCATACTTTGTGTTGCTTTGCTAGCATTTATGACTTTAAATGAAGTAAAGCAAAGTTACTCTGTTCTACATATGGTTTGTCCTATACTTTCAGCTGTGCTATCTGCCACGTAGGAGTGCACTAAAACATGGGTTTAAGGAGTTCAGCAGCTGAATTAAGAAGCTGAATTTATGCCATAACTTGGGTGTATTTGCTAGAGAAAAATCCTCAGACTGCAGACAATGTTTTTAGTATAGGGACTCTGATGTTTGAAAAAGTGACAAAAAGCACACTGGTTATCAAATACATACTACTGCAACAGACAGGGTAACTGACTTTCAGATATGCTAGAGACAATCACTGCAATAACATCTCCATGTTAAAGAATTGTTGAAAAATAAGAATAAGCATTTTTTCAATAATACTAATATGCTGGGCTTTAATGGTTAGCTTGACCCCAGAACTTACCACAATCAAATAAACCAACACCACATAAAACTGCTGCGCGAGACATTGCTTAGAAGAATGTATCTAATAATAATTTTGGTTTTTATTTAATTTGTCACCCTTTTCAGTGTTTAAACAACTAAAGACAAAGATCTTCTATACAAACGTGGCTCTATATATGAAAGTCTCTAATGAACATCTACACACTTCCAGTTGTTCCTCCCCCTCACAGTATTGACATGCATTTTAAATAAATTGCTGATCCCTTTCACAAGCACTTGAAGACATTGGAACTGTTTCCTCAGAATGTATGTCTCTTTCAAGGAATAATACCAAGATGCTGACATTATAACACTATTTGCTGAAAACCCCAGACTCTTCACCACAGGCACAGTCTAAGTCACGCTCCAGAAATCCCTGAGGTCTGCCCTGGGTGTGCACATGACCTTGGGAGAGAGTCAAGGTTCATTTCTTGATGCAGCCTCCTCCAGTAACTGGTATACAACCTAAAGCATCTCTTCCATTACTTTTATTAGACTCACAAAGCTTATTCACTACGTCACTGCCCTCTGCCTCACTATTAATATCAGTGAGACACATCACCAAAGTATGCCTCACTAGCTAGAAACCAGTGATTTAGGGAACATTAATGTTCTTTGACCACTCTGTGCTCAAGCATACAATACGTTTACTGGCTGGAGTGGTTGGTCCAGGGATGCGGCCACATTAAAGTCAAGGCAGACAGACCTATTCTGTAATGAAGAAATGGAATTTCCAGAATACAATTCTTCATGTTGTACAGGGGATGTTTCTTGCTTTGGGTGTACGCGCTGTCCTTGTACAGGAGTCTCGGACTTCAGTTTGTTCTCCAACATAATTTCAGAGCACTGCTCTACTCTATCAAAATGATGCATCTCCCAACTTAAGAGAAGAGTCTTGTCCATAAAGATAAACAAATCTTTTTAAAAATCTTCTTTTAATTCCCCATTACTAAAGCTAGCAGACTTTGCTCCTTTAGGGTGTTACTGTGTAACATTTTGTTGTCAGCAAAACAATGAAAATAATATTTGCAATTTTTAGTAAATTACTGAAAAGCAAATCCTTGTAATCCTCTCTGGTAAGTAAACAAAGTTTTGTTAAATAGAAGTCCTCCACCTATAACATACAGATTTTAATTTCTCTGTTGAATGATTACACAATAGTCCATGTAACTAAGATCTAGTGAATTTTTCCTCTTTACTTTGTCCTCCTTAAAAAGATTCAATTTTTTTTGTACAAGACACTAAAAAATATCCCATTTCAGTTTTCCTATTCCAAACTAGATTCAAAATGTTTCTCCTTTCCCGTAGCATTAAGCTTCTGGCTTTGCAATTAACACACATCAAATAGATCTCAGGATGTCACCAAAATGTGTAATGCTACTATGATGCATGTTTAAATTTAGGCATGCAAGTAATCCGATTAAAGTCAGTATCTGCGAAGTCAAGCACATAAGCCAAAGAAAGGGTTTAATATTGTTTCTGTGTTCAGGTTCTCAGTGCTTTCACAGCCATTTCTCTAACATGTTGTTATCATCTGCATCCCATTTAAAAAAAAAATACCAAGATACCCCTCAGTGTGCTGTACAGATATTCTCAAGAGTACCACAAAAAAACTCAGCATACACCAGTTGTTCATGGTATGCCTCTCTTCCTAAAACACTAAAAATTTCCTAATAGTGCAATAAAGAGAACTAATTTGAATTATAGTTGAATTATACTGAACTACTGAATTACAGTTAAAAGTAGCAATTCTCTTGTTTAACATAATGCTAGACACAAGAAATCACTTAGTGCAGAAACTTGAATTCAGTGCTCTAGCAAAACCCTACCAACTTGGCAGGAGTTGTACGCAAGTACGTATTGAGTGATTCTTCAAACACTTCTGAATTATTAATCAGGCCTGCAAGCACTTGCAAACCGGGGTCTGAGAATTTGGTCCTTTATTTATTTAGAATAACAGAAAATAAAATATTAGTTTACACTGCATTTGTTGAATTTCTGAATCCATTGAGATAATTTATTTGCAATAATTCAAAAGGTGTTTTTTTTTTCAATCATCCCATATATGACCAACATTTGCAGTCCCTGTCATTCCTGTAATGAATTTTAGAGATAGAATGTAAAAGGTTTTTTTGTTTAAATATCTTACAAAAAGAATCACTATACTTCATGCTCCAAAGCACACAATAATGATTGGTAAGATTATGAAGTACCCTAATTATCGCATTACTTCTACACAAAATCTTTTAAAATACAATATAGGAGCAACATATCTGATTATTTTTTGTTTTTCTAATGTCAGAGCAGAATAATGATTTTAATGAATTAATAATCTGATACAGAAAAACACCTCCTATGCAATAACTCCATAGAACGCAACACTCTGGATTATTAAAATATGCTAGGTAGACTAACCATAATTTAAAAAAATTCCAAGAACAAAAAATACACAGTCTGACACAAAGACCAGCTGACTTTTAATTATACTTTAATTCAAACTAATTTATCTACATGCAAACCACTATAAACACACAAACTACGCTCACTATACTAGCTAGGCAAACTCACAAAGTATGTTTTGAAAATGGAATTATCTAAATTCAGGATTTTTTTTTTTTTAAAGATTACAGTAACTGAGCTAAAACAACATATTTCAGATTTGACAGAGGAGGGGGAGATGTTGATAACGTACTAAGTAATTCAATATCTTCATTCATATCTCTGACTTAGTCTGACTGCAGTTCAATTAGCCTATACTACCTGAATAATTTTTATAATGGAAAAAACTTAAATAATTTTTTTTTATGTATAGCTCATTAGTTTCCTAATTATTTCCTCTTCCTTCAGGACAAATAAAAAGGCATCTTTGCAGTTCGTCTCTGAACAGGGCTGTGCATAATCCTATTTCAAGAAACATTATCATAGGTCTGCTGAATACAGTGATCAGTGTCTTCACCTATAGATTCATGGTAGCATCTCATATTGTTTTGACAGCGTTGCATATATTTTTTACAACCTGATAAAAACATCCGCAACAAAGAACAACACGACTATTTTATATTGCAAGATATTATAGTATAAATTAACAGCATTTCTCAACTCTGTAAAGACAAAGTCAGGAATAACAGTATTCATAAATACCAGGAACAAAGCTCCCAAATCAAAACAGTAATTTAAAAAGAACCAAAACAGTTTTTAGACGGCTGCAAAGTGCTTTGAAAACATTAAAACCAAAACTCAACTATTACCTCCAAATTTCTTGCTATGAGCTTTATTTTTTCACATCCCATCCTGAAGGGTAGACAATGCTAAATTTATGATTAGCAGAATTTCTCAGATATATATCACAGGTTCCACTCACTTGCATTAAATCGCCCATAGCTTCTTTACATGACCTACTCTAGAGAGAAGAAAAAAAAAAAAAAGGTGTTTTTTCCTACCTGTACATTCAGTTTTATTTACAATGCCTTGAGAGAAAGAAAGACATAGCGGTACAGTTACGCCAAACTATCCCACATCAATCTCAGCTGTTCTACTGAGAGTACGAGTACCAAAAAAAAGTTACACTAACTTTCACAATTACACATTAATTTTTAGAACTATCACACAACGACAAAAAAGTTATCAACTTTATAAATTACAGGAAAAAAACACGAATTTTCAATTTTTAAAGAAAAACAAAGTTACTAAAATATATTTTTTACCGTACCTCCTTTTAATTTTTTTTTTTCCCAGAAAGCTGATCTTAACAGGTTATAAAGAAAATCATTTCTTCAGCCACATGCCTTTGTATTTTATTTTTATTTAAAATAAAAAGTCACATAAATGATAAAAAATTTGGTTTTGGCCATTTGGCTCCCTCCCCCAAATTGACACTTTATAAAAACCTTCTGTACTTCTTTTCCCCCTCCCTCTCTCCCTCTCTACTACCTCCAAGATGGTAGGAAAGTTGTTGTTTTGGAGGGCAGAGGAGCCGCTCTCTGATGTTATGTCCTCTCAGTGCCTGTAGTGGTGCTGTAGGAGGCAGCTGGCTCTCTTCTTGAGCAGCCCCAGCAGCCCTGCCTTCTTTGCTGGAGAATATATTCAGGGATTCCCCTTAATAATCACCTACCCTCTGAGCACTTTGTAGTTTTAAAATAATAAAGAGCCCCCAAAGCTTCCTCCCCACAAAAAGCAGGATCTTCTCAGAGCCAGGGGGGCAGCAGCTCCTCAGCACAGAGCCCGAGCCCATTCCCAGTCCCTCTGCTGGGGAGGAAACTCTGATCTGTCAGCCCAACAGAGGGAAAGGGGGGAGAGGAGAGAGAGGAGAAAAAAAAAGCAGCTGGAAAGGTAAGCCAGGCCCGGCCTGCATCCCCGGGCTCGCGTAGCGCGGCAGGCGGTGCGAAGGGTGCAGGGCGGGCGGGGAGGCGGGCTACGCGAGGCCGGGGAT
>NW_009232928.1:0-218 GCF_000690835.1 Fulmarus glacialis
GATGACCCCCCCCTCGGCCGTCTGCCGGGACTTGATCAGCTTGGCCCGGATCTTGGCGTCCACCATGTGGCTGTCCCGCAGGTCCCCCACGCGAAACATCAGGCAGAGCTTCCCATCCCGGCGCGAGACGACGCAATTCTTGCTGAAGATGAGGGTCTGAGCGCGCTTCTTGGGCCGGGAGATCTTGACGAACATGCAGCCCACCATCAGGGCGTCGA
>NW_009232928.1:352-578 GCF_000690835.1 Fulmarus glacialis
CCACCCCCGCCACTCGGGATCGCCCCGGTGCCCGACGTCGCCCCGCGCCCAGGCGTCAAAGAAGTAGACAGTGCCGAAGACCACCCAGGTGACGATGTAGCACATCATGAAGACAAAGAGGAACCAGCGGTACTTGAGGTCTACGATGGTGGTGAAGATGTCTGAGAGGAACCGCTTCTTCTCCTGGATGTTGCCGAGGTTCACCTGGCACTTGCCCACCTTGGTC
>NW_009232929.1:0-1796 GCF_000690835.1 Fulmarus glacialis
TGCCCTTGCCAAGAGCCCCGCGGAGGTTCCGCGTCTGGAACGGAGCTCTGCGCGGTTCAACCGCGGCCGCCCGCAGCGCTCCCGCGTCCGATCGCACCGGCGAGGCTGGCAAGCGAGGAGTTCGTTTGCTGCCCCTTTCATCTAAAAATGTTCTCCCGTTTGGGATGTTTCCTGGGGGATCCAGGAGGCAAAGAGTCTTAATTTGATTATTTTTTCGCGTCGGAGTTGTTCGAGTTAGGAGAATACTAGGAGAACTTAACTGAGGGGCCGGTGACGTGCAAAACTCGGCAAAACTCTTCTTCCCGTCAAAACGGTGATTAGTCAGCGAAGCAAAAGTACTCCTACCCCAGTGAAGAATTTTAAATCACCGGGTGATTTTGTTTCCTTCTTCATAGTAAAATCGGTACTAGTTGAACTGTCATCCTTTTCTGAGTTGCCCGACCAAAATAGAGACATCTATCAAGATATCTGAAGCGTAAAAATAAGCAAAAGAAGCCTTTAAAAACGCGTTCCACTTTTATATAAAATGACGATTAGAAGAGCCTCTGAACAGGATAGATGTACTGATAGTTTCTGAAACGAATTACGTACATTTGTATAAAAATATTTTAAAATAGGTAACTCTAGAAATAGTCTAACAGTTATATAAAGCCAGTCCCTGGTGCAAGCAAAAAAAAAAAAAACCCCACTCACTAAATGAGAAGCATTTTTGCAGAGAAAGGTGATTCCCTTCTGGTAGCTGGGGAAAAAAGTGTATAAAATTTGGGGCCTGCAGCTTGTTCATCCAGTTCCTCCCTAAAGCCCCACGTATTTTGCAGAACTTCCACTCTGAAACGGTGCTATTTATAAAAGAGCGATTGTGTGAATTGCTCAGCATTGTATCTACCGGACAGATTGATACAAAATAAGAGCGCGGATTAAGTGCTCTGTAAAAGCACCGGAAAATAGGCAATTTCAGGCGCTGTAAGAGTCACAATTTAAAAAATATTGACTGATGTACTTTTAGCTGTAGGATTTGCTTTGCAACGATTTTGGATTGTTGACTGTGAGTGCAGCCGGATGGTGAAGTTCATCCTTCCTTTCTCACAGCGCAGCATCAAAATCTTACAACAGGCTCGTTTTCCATAAACGTTAATATTTTTTTTAATGAACGTGGGGGCTGTGGGCCTGCTTCCAGGATGAGTTTCTGCTGTGTGATCCCCAGGCCGGCCGTGCCTGCCTGGCTGCGGCTGCTCACATAAGCAGCCTCGGGGCAGATATTTCACAAGGTATATAAAACCTTAAATTATCAAAGGTAATTCCGTATGCTGGGAAATGATACCAGGTCTGTACTGCACTGAACCGAACCTGCTCAGAGATGGGGACAGTGGGGAATAAATACAATTATTCCTGCCGTTTGTTTCATTTTAAAGAAAAAAAAAAAGTCAAGGTGTGTGCTTTGAGGGGGGCAGCTGGAAATTTATTTTATTCGTACTGTTTGTTTATGAGTGCGCTGGTCTCGGAGGTGAGGTTGTTTAAACAACCCGAGGTGGATTTCTCTGCTCGCCTGAATGTGGCCCAAATTCTTCTCACTTTACTCGTAATTATTCTCCTTGTTATTTATTACAATAGCTCCAAAGGCCTCTTTTGCCTCGGCCGTTAGACATCAGTACTTTGGCATGAAAATACCTACATGGAGAAGATGGACAAAAGGTGGGCGGACAAAAAGCCGCTTGAGGAAACTGGGAGGGTTTTTGTTCTGATTTTTGGGGCCCCGTTGACCTCGGTTGGGGCTCCCCGGCGCTCTGGGCGGGGGT
>NW_009232930.1:0-5752 GCF_000690835.1 Fulmarus glacialis
ATAAAGGATAAGAAATTTCTATACTCAGGATTTTTATGTAATATTCATTTTTTCATTAGAACACATGCCATATATCTTTATTCCTATTTTTAGTCTCCCTATAGTTGTTTTTCACTCTGCCTCCTCTGGTCTATCTTATTTCCCAATTCTGTATTAATATTTCTATGGATATCACTAACACAATGTTTGAGTCAGAGTTTTAAATAGGTTGTATTCAAATAGGTCCCAAATTGAACACACAAAAAAAGTCACTTCCAAAGTAGTAATGCCTTGGCAAAACTGGATACTTCAAGCATTTTACTCATCCAGGGCAAGTTTTATCATGTCAACTGTTAGCCAACAAATTAGACATTTTAATCTTTAATTTTATACTTCTGTTCCTGATATTTTATTAGGTTGTCTTTATGGTCATACTCAGTACATAATACAAGAAATTTTCATTGGGCTCAAATCCTGGTCAGAGTTTTCAGCCCCTCCCAGGAAGTGATCTGCATCTTCCTAGACTGAGCTCAGGTTTCACATGGGCTTCATTTTTTTTTTTTTTTTTTCTGACAAGTCCATCATGAGGTAAATTTTATTACAAAAGTTTAGTACTTCATTACAAAGTACTTGTTTTTACAAGGTCTAATTCATAGTGATTAATACAGTTACACACTCCCATGTCTGGGTTCTGAGGTACCTCCTCCAAACATAGGAACAGAAATTGTCCTTAGGACAAAGCATTCCAAAATGGTTCAAATTATGCTTTATGTATATAACATCCCTATTTTACTTAGAAAATTCTTGTTCCTATTTTCTGTTTTGTAAAAAGAAAAACCCATTTCCAATGCCACTGAAATTACAAATGAATGGCTGCAGCATGAAGATTAGTAATTTAGAAACTAGTTTTATTTAACAAAATGTTTTCTCTTCATTTAGCCTGACAGACAGCTTAGCCTTATGTCACTTAAAGTAGGCTATACTGCATTGTATTGCACTGAGTTGCAGATTAATTTCTTTTGCTAAAACCATGGGCTTTTTCAGAACTAACTATTTCTATCCCAACTTCAAGGTTTGCAGCTGGTTTTTTTTTTTTGTTTGTTTGTTTGTTTGTTTTTTTTTAAATTAGTTCTGCTGCATACTGCAAACATGCTTCTTTTTTTGTTCAAATCCAATCACAGCATTAAACCGCTCTACCATAGCAATATAAATCAGTCTTTCATGGTCACCAAGTTTAAGAAACCGAATTTCAGGGAAAAAGAGAGTTCCTTTTCTATAGAGCAAATTGTGACCTTTAGCTCAAAGAAACACCCACTTCAGGCAGATATGATTCATCTTTTTATGCAACAAACTAGGAAAAGGAAAAGTGGTTTTACAAATTCCATCCTTCCCATAACGAAACATAAAGAAGATAAATGTTAGAAAAAAACAACTACGTAAAAATCGTGAAGCTAAGAACATGTGCACTTAATTTCACTGTCTAATCATTTTGAGCCAGACACTTGCCTTATTAAAACACAAGCCAGTATAAACAAATGCATAGAGTTGATGTCCCAATGTATTTTCCTAAAACCTTGTATGTGTGCATCCCAGAACTTCTAAGTGTAATCAAGAACCATGAGATTTTTTTTTTTTTTAATGGGATGGAGAATACTTCCTTATCTCCACTCCGCTCTATACTAATGAGGAATGAAGCAAGTCTACAGACCAATTTCCTACCCTTTATTTTGCATAGTGTTGGTACTATTTAAGTACTGAATCAACTAACAGAGGGAAGGGAACATTTTACACAAGATCCCATGGATCAGAGAAGTTCTATCTAGACATAGAGAGATTTTGTGCTATGGAGAAAAAGTCAGCAATCACTTCCTATTGGAACAATAAGAAGAATATAGAGGATTTATTTAATCTTTTGGAAGGAAACAGTAACACAGAATAATGAGATAAAAAAATTCTGAGAAAAAAAATTTGGACTGAAATCTGGGGAGAGGGAGGTTTGCTAATAGCAAAATCTTTTAATGACTTCCAGCAATTCTGACAAAGTCTCAGAAGTGCAGGCACCTAAAACTGGAAAATAAATTGGAAAATGGTTGAAAGGATGCATATTGGCCTACGCTATAGAGAGTAAGGCCAAATACACTATTTCATTATTGAAATGATGCCTCACTTTCTGGTTGCTTGGGTTGTGTGTGGATCCCACAGACAGTCACAATGTGGTATTACGGCCCTGAATCCATTTAGCACTACACATATGCCCCAGGCCCATGCATCAGTAGTAATTCTTCTGTAGATTCTCTGGAGTCGTGTAATCTGATTCCACCAGGATAGAGGGGTAAATTCACATTGCAATTAAATCGTGACTGGAGAACTCTCCCTTGTGTCTTTTTTATGTAAGTGGACCTACACAGGGGGGTAAATACAACCAACCATAATCAGCTTTAAACAATACAGCTGTAGGACTGAAATATTAGATTGAGCTCAGTGAGTCTGAACCAGCTGGGCCCTTCTCTGAAATTCTTCTACGGACAGAAAAACATTTTGGGACTTCCAGTTATGCTTACAAACTAGGCAAGCACTCTGTCCTTTAAAGCACCAAATACATAAAAAAAAAACACAAAATATGTGTGTTGGGTTGGCCCCAGATGGCAGCCAACAGATCTGACTGTCAGATAGCAAACAATGCCACCCACTATCTTTGGTCAAACCTTTCGGAATCTACCCTATGACAAAAAGACACAGAAAGGTGATGAGAAGACCTGTTTGGGAGGAGAAAAGAAGTAATATCTACCACTACCAGGACTAGCAAAAGACACATAGGCACTGACTGGATCTTCACCAGACTTCTCTGTTAGTAATGTAAAAGCTGAATCTGGATATTTTAGAGGTGTTTTTTTTTTTTTTTTTCCCCCTCCTATTATCTGTCTTGCTCCTTTCCTTGCAGAATAAATATAGTATAGAGATTTTTAGGACTGTACAAGCTTGAAGAATTATCTATTTTGGAGTGAGTTTGAAATAAGTTTGGTAGAGGCCGAAAGGATTATCTCATACTGCTCACGGCATTTCAGAGGTAGATTTCAGTAAAATTACCATAGGACTTAGAAATAAATGGTAAAAATTCCTTGAGGTTTGCATTTGTCACAAATCTGTTGCCTGCACATAGTGTTCTATAGAACAGTGCCCTACTGTCAAAAGAACAAGGTAAACTCCATGATAATTTAACAAAATATAACTTTCTGGTTGAAAAAATTATATTGTGATTTTTTTTTTTAAATGAACACAAGTGTTAAAGATTAAAAAGAAGAGCTTGTATTCTCCAGGCTCAGAGATTCTTCTTCCCAGTCCAGTGTTTGGATCATTCATTAAAGTCACAATTCGTTCTTAAAGTGTTGTAAATAATTTGTAAAAAAAATACAATTTTTTTAATAAAAATTATATTATTCTAGGTCAGAATATTTTACAATTAATTTGTTTCTGATACCATAAAGTCATTTCTATAACTATATAAAGATAAATACATACTTTTCTTATCTTTCCTTTCCTAAATAACAGTCTGCATTAACTTTGCATCAGTAAATTAATGTGCATCGGCACAAACATCCAGAGAAAGCTATCAAATTTGCTTTAAGATAAAACTCATATATAAAATCACCTTACAGAATGTGTTATGGGCCTAGTCCTTCATTAAGCAACACATAATACACAGCATTTCATAAGGTCAGATTATAGGGGTTTATTAGATGATTTTAGTTTTGAAAAAATATCGTTATTATAGCACAAAAGAGTCCCAGCTGTGGATAATGAAATTTTGCCCACATCCATAATTAATCAATGTTTCAACCTTGCATTATATTTTGAAGTATAAAACAATTAAAAAATAATGTATTCAAAGACGCTTATCTCTTATGTGGTCTTTCAGAAATGTATTGACTTTTCCCAAAGGTTGATTAGAAATAATTTTCATCTAAATAGCACTTCACGGATTAATTCTGAATCAAACATTTCCTTTAGGAATAAAGAAAAAAAAAGTCTTCTGAAATCTCCTAGGTTTTATGGAAATATCTCCCTGTTCTCTTTGTTGCTTTTGACTCTCGTCTGTTATTTGTTCCTGTCCTTGCCACCTTCTGCTTCACTGAAAACCAGTACAGGTTTTGTTTCATCAGTTAGAGGCTGCTTCCTAACCAAGTGTTGTTTCTAGCACTAATGTCAGGTGTAAGTTTCTTCTTGTTCCTCCTCTTTGCTCTCCTCCCTCATCAGTGCTAGGAATGGGAACGTCTGTCTTGATAAGATATGGGGGGGTGCAAAGTCCTCATCCACAGGCTGAGCCCTGCAAGCAATTCTGCATTCCTCCAGTGCTCCCGCATTTGTAGCTGTACCTCCCCAGGGGTTGATGAGCTTGAAACAGGATGGGGAGACAAGGTATGTGAAGGGAAGGAACAGCAATATTGACAGAAACCAGGACGCTGTTAGTAATAGGCAGCATACTATTCAGTATACACCTCATAGTACTATAAACAGTGTTATTTGTTTAAGAATAGTCTACAGTGTGGCAAGAGCTATAGGACTTGAATTACAAGTATGAAATCAAATATGTTCTGTGGTATAGTTGGGGCTGTTCTGTAGCATACTGGGGCTGTGCCTGTCTGCACAGTGTTTGCACCCGAGTTGCCAATTCTCGGGTGGTCCAGGAACTAACTTGCTTGCTAGTCATCTGTGGAGAGGAGATGATGGATTGGCTTGAGACAATGGACTGACTTGAAACTAGATCATTAACTGAACCTTTAGAATTAAGTTATCGAGTGATTACTAGAGTACTCCTGGTAAGAATTTTGGACAGGTCTAGAAATAGCCCAAGGCAATTCTTGTTGTGTCTAGTCCAATTTGTATGCTTAGAAATGTTGATTAACACCGGGGGTGGTGTGTCCCAAAGACTCCCAGAGGTGATTCCTGTTATAGAAGTAATTAAATTGTGTATTGACTGTAAGTATTCAATAAAAAAAACATTCCTGCAGACACGGTCAGGTGTATCAGTCTTTTCTATGCAGGTAATTTATTTAAAAGAAGTTTTGTATATTCTTAAGATATACAAAGAGCAAGGAATTATGCATGTGCTGGGAACAGCTGGATTGTAAGAACTATGCAAAACAGTGATTTGAGGGGCATGTCTTAATCCAGTTGAAGATGCTACTGCAAAGACCCTTGTAACAGGTCTCTGTTCAAATACATAACTCTCATCACCAACAAAGTGACTAACCATGTTGTTCTGGAGACTCGGTTCCCCATGAAACAACACCTCTGCCAAGATCCCAATAAATTAGTTTTTTATTTTTAACAAACACTGTCATGACTGCCTGTGAAACGGAGAGAATGCACTTTGTGTATGGTTCCGATTTACTCCAAATTATGCTCTAATTGTAAATGTCTGTTGTAAACTATGTGTTATTTCTAACTTACCAATAAATAAACATAAGGTTTTTTGCTTATATTTTCTTGATCTGCAGCCAGGGCAGGCTGTATCAACACTGCCAGCTCTATTTTTTAATGGATCAGCAATACAATTATTTACAAAAATCATACAACATATGGAGTATGCAATAAATAAATGCAAGTGTTTGAAAATTCATTAAAAAAATATAATTTCAAATATTTTATGGAAAACATGATAAGACATTTACACCTGCAATATATAAAATCGTTTCTAGTGTTCATACACAACCGCTGTAGGATCAACATGCTGTAGAGAAACTACAGTCCTGGTTAACTGGGGAGGTCCCAG
>NW_009232931.1:0-431 GCF_000690835.1 Fulmarus glacialis
AAAGTGCCCCCCCCCCTGCCCAACCGCTATCCTGGGTGACCTGGGCAGCATCCCGTGGCTCAGCCTGGTCCTTGGCAGAGCCGGGGTGATACTAATGCCCCCCTCAGAAACTGTGGGAGCAAAGATTTGATCAAAAATTACCATTTCTGCTTGCGCACCTGGATATTAAATCTTGCCTGATTATCAACATTAAGCGCCGGGTTCGGTTATGCCTACAGAAGGGGGAAGAAGGAGCGGGCGTGAGCAGGACGAAGGGCACCGGGCGCAGCCATCTATCTCTTCGGTGCTCAGAGTGCTCGTGCTTTAAACTGAACCGCAGGGAATAAATCACCAGCACTCCCGATGGGAAGCAAACAAATCCATGTCAGCGCTGCCAGGAGCCGCGGCAGCAGCCAGGGAGGGCACCCCGGCCACGGGCATTGCCGACGGGC
>NW_009232931.1:468-691 GCF_000690835.1 Fulmarus glacialis
TCTGTGCTTGCTTGCCCATTTTGCCCGTAACTCCTGCCCGCCCTGCCCCGTGGCACAGGCTTTGCCCGCTCCTGGGGTCTCTCTGCCACCACCCCCATCTCCTTGGGCACCTCCTGGGCGAGATGGACACAAGCATATATTGCAAACAGCCATTTCTCGCCCGTTTTGCATCGCTCCCCTGCCATGCGCAGCTGCCTTGGGTGCGATGCTCAGCACCTCCCGG
>NW_009232931.1:737-1974 GCF_000690835.1 Fulmarus glacialis
GCAAGGCAAAGGCCGAGGTGCTGCTGGAGGCCGCTCGGCTCCAGGTTTTCCAGGCTGCCAGCGAGCCATTCCCTTGAAGAAGATCTGCTTCTATCTCAAGGTGTCACAGCCTCAAGGGAACCACCTAATCTGTATCTGCACTGCAACCTTTATCTCTCCCCGGCTGTGTGAGAGGCTCTGTTTGTAGCTGCTGAATAATACCTGCTAAATTGCAGGAGCCAACCCCCCGCCCCGGTACCCCCTGACACTTGTTTCTCTGCAAGAGGGATGCTCTCGCCTGCCAGGTGCTTTCCTGCGTTTTGCTGGAGTTAAATGATACTCCGGGGGATGGGGAAGGGCAGCTGGACTGCTCCTGCCTCCCGGGTGGGCTCCAGCCACGTCCAAGCCCCTGATAACCCCAGACAGACCCTGACAGAAATTGCTGTCGTCTCCGGCTTCATTCCAACCCCGCTTCCCTCAGCCTGGGCTTTGCTTCTGCCAAAAACGAGGTGGGATCCAGCAGGTCCAGCCTCATCCTTCCTCTGCATGACCCAGGAACGGAGGAGCGGACACCATCCACGTGAGGGAGGAGATGGCAGCTTATTGCAGCCCATGCGCCGCCCCAGCTTCACACAAGACAACGGCCACGTCCTCGCCTGGGGACGGTGGCCATGTGGCTCTCTGGAGTCACCCACCCTCTGCCAGGGAGTATTGGGTGCCCCTTCCCCGGCCGACTGCCCCTGTCCTGGCCTTGCCATCCCGCTGCCCCGGCGTCTCATAAAACAGTCGAGGAGCCGCCGCAGCGTGCGGCAGCGTGGCACAAGGGCAGAGAGGCTCCAGCTGTATCCCTGCTCCCTGCGGGAAAGGAGATGGGGCTGTCGGCACTGGAGCTGTGAGGATGCTCCAGAAATGTGCACCCAACGGTGTGCTCTGGGCTTCTGCATTCCTGATTCCCATGGACCATGACCCCCTGGCATCAATCTCGGTCGCGGTTGCGAGCTGGGGTGCCTGGGTGCATGGGTGGGATGCACAGGGTGCATGGGGTGCCCAGGGTGGGTGGGATGCATGGTGCGCCCAGGGTGCATGGGATGCATGGTGCATACCGGGTGCAATGGGGCATGTGGGATGAATGGGATGCACAGGGTGCCTGGAGTACACAGGGCACATGGGGTGCCCGGGGTGCATGGGGCACGCGGGATGCAATGGGGCACACGGGATGGACGGGGTGCGCAGGGTGCCCGGGGTGCACAGGGCACAT
>NW_009232932.1:0-236 GCF_000690835.1 Fulmarus glacialis
GCGGTGCTGGGCCTTGGCATTGCTGGGTACTATGCATAACTGAGTGCAGGGTCTGTCTTGGTGCTGGAGGTGCTGGGTGTTGGGCATATGCGGTACTGGGTGGCTGTGCTGGAGTTGCTGGGTGCTGTGCTCTGGGAGTGCTGGATTGTGCTGGGTATGTGTGGGTGATGGGTGTTGGGCAGTGTAGGTGCCGTGTGTGGGCCTTGAGCACGACGGGGTGCTGGGTGCTGGGCACT
>NW_009232933.1:0-471 GCF_000690835.1 Fulmarus glacialis
GAAAGGGGGATCCCGAAAATCCCACCGGGCAGGGGAGCTGCGCAGGTGGGAGCGCAGGGACGGCCGTCCAGAAACGGAGCTGCAGCAATACCCACGTGTGATAATACTTTATTGCAGCGCGATCCCGGCCTCGCTGACGTCTCCAGTGCTGGCGGAGAAACCGTCCCAAGCCTCCGCCCTGCCGGAGAAATCTTCCCCAAGGGAAAGAAACCCCACGGTCACGGTCACGTCCTCCCTGCCTGCTGGGCTGAGGCTCGGCCTCCCCATCTTCCCCTTTCATGTAGCGAGGAAGACTTGAGCACATTGTTCCCAACTCAGACTCATGCACCCTGCAGGGATGTACTGTGAATTACTTCCCAAATTATGTGCGTAATTAAAATCAATGAGAGGGTATCCTGTTAAATAACGTAATTAGATGAGCGTAGCGAGCAAGATGAGTGCAATAGCGTTTTTGTTCTCCTGCCTGGAGAC
>NW_009232933.1:496-3581 GCF_000690835.1 Fulmarus glacialis
CTCTTCCCTGGGCAAGGCAGGCAGGGCTCCTTAGTGTGCCAAGGCTGCTCCGCACGCTCCGCTCTTGCTAACGCTGCGGTTTTCCAGGATCTCCAAAGCCTCTGCCTGCTGCCTCCAGTGCTTCTTCCAGACATGGGATTTTCTTTGCCCTCAGTCTCTATGTTCTGTGAAGGACACTCTGGCAATGCTGCAACTCGAAGCCCATGAACATCTGAACCTCGGAGGAAATAGAATTGACTATCCACTTTAATTTAAGGCCATGGCGAATGAAAATATGTCTCATGCAGCGCTGCACTCCAGCAACTGAATTGTAAAGAGAGGGCCCCACAGGGTGGAAATGAGAATTAATCTTGACGTGCATAATGAATTGTCTGGGCCTTTCACCCTCCGCCCTGAGGTGCAGCCGCAGGTAACCGTCGCGGAGGCAGTCTCCCAGGCCCGGCGTTTTTCCACTGCACAAACCACGGTGTGGGGCCGGGAAGGACGAGCGGGAGCCGGGCTCAGGCTGGATCTGCAGCCTGAACCGAAGCTCTCAGTATACAAACATGTACATTTACAAAGGCACTGTAGGTTTAATGTGCTGTCTTAATTCCAGAGGAAACTAAATGGCTGAGGAACCCAGGTGCTAAGAGTCATTTTTGGTCTATTTCTGCTTGTTTCGGGACAGGGACTGAAGCCTCAGTCCATTAAGAGATACACGTGGATAGCTTGCTTTCTGCATGGAGTGCTATTAACTCCAAGGGGGCTCTGGTAAGGGTAAAGGCATCTGGCCAGATGGCTCTCATTGCAGGGCTGGGATCTAAATAATTAATTTATAGTATCGTGTTCATGACTTTGCTGTCTCCCAAAGGAAGCGCTGAAAAGTCCTTAACTTGGTGCTTATTTTTTCCAGCTGCGACGTACAGAGAGATGCAAGTCTATGCATTCTGGTTTATTTTAAGCTTGTTTGTGATTTTCTAAGGTAGTGAATTGTTGCAAGGATGTGTCACATCTAATTACACTTGTCACATTAAATCATATTATGGCAAAAAACCTGAACCCCTGCTGGGAACATAATCCCCTCTGGTAGGGATACAGGGAAATTTACCTTTGACATGCTGCAGGAGTGACAGGTTGTTCTAGGAAAGATTTAAATGCACACACAAAGGGCATGAGCACATCCTCATCGAGCGTCCCTCCTGCCCGGTGGGATGCCCGCGCCACCCCCGCCGCGCAGCCACGCCGTCACCCTGCTGTGCTGCTGGGGCTCGGGGCGGCTCGTGCACCGAGGGCTCGGCACGTGGAGTGAGAGCCGGTCCTGGCACGCTTCCTTGCAGCAAGGCAGGGTTGCACCGGTGTTCCTAAGCAGAGGAAAAGGGGGGGAGGAGGAATCGCCTTACAATCACCCTTACAAAGGGTGTTTGTAAGAAACCGCAGGTTTTGCTGTTTTACAGGCAGGGTAAGAGTGTCTTATCCTGTCCATCTTTTTTAGATTTGGAGGTCCCATAAAACCTCTGCAGAAGGAGGACTTTTGCTCGACTTTTCCCGGCAATACATCTTACCTCCAGTGAATTTCCCAAGACTCTTGTTTGTAGCTGCAAGTAGAGTGTTTGTTCCCGTTCATGTTAAGAGACACTTTAAAAAGGCAAATAACATATATTCTGTGAAAAGCTCAGATACTCTTGCTAACAGCACTGCTAACATCAGTGACGTTTGAAAACCAGGAAAGCAGTAACTAGAAAGATTCCCTCTTGAATTCTTTTAAATGCAGAGGACCTGATCTCTCCTTTTTACAAGCAGAGCTCAATTCAGGGTACAGGAAACTCAGCACAAAACCGACCAGGACTCGTTTCCACACAATTAGCATGAGTGCATGCAGATCAGGCAGCTGCATGCATAAATGCCTGGCTGGCTGCCTTTGGGTGCAAACTCTCAGTAATTGGTCTGGAACAGAATGAACAGATGAGGAGGGGGAAAGTCTGAGCAGGTAGCTCGGGAGAGCTGCAGCCAAGCAACCCCTGAACAGGACCGAAGGCAAGCAACATCCTCGGAGCCGTGCAGGGTTACGTGATCACGGCCCCGAGGAAGGGAACTCGCTGGGCTCTGCGAGCACGTTGGCAGCAGTGGCTCCCGGACCCGAGCCGCTCCTTTTGCCCCAGGACACTTTTCCTGGCTGCCTTGGCTGTCGGCGCTGGCCGACAGGAGAGCTGTTGGGCTGGACGTGGTTAGCAGAGTCGCTGGGCACACGGACGTGCTCAGAGAGCTTGATCCTTGCCTTGTTACACCGCTGCCTGCCTCAGGCTCTGCCTGCGCTGCTGACAACGCTGCTACCAAGACGCTAAGTTAACTGGGACCTCGTTTCATGCTGCCCCTCGGGAGGGACCTGGTGCTGCAATGCCTTCAGTCTGGAGCAGAGGTGAAAGATACTCTGCAATGTTCCTGCCCTCTGGAGACACCCGGTCAGTCCCCCGAGGAACTTTTTCAGCCCCAGAAGATTGTTACAGACCACAGAGGACAGAAAATACAATGTGGGGGCCTAGAGTGACCCTTCAATTATCCTAACTAGGCAAAGGCAGGTTGCTGTTAGCATATGCATTTAAGAATAAAGCAACGGCTTCATCGGGCAACTGCTTATCTCAGTCCCAGAGTCTCCTCCTGATGCTCTCTTCTGCTTGTGGAGCCTTCGGAGGCGACAGCCCTCCGTTCTGCCAGCCTTCAGCCAGGCTCTGCCTCCACAGCGGCTGTTGCCGGCAGAGCAAAGGGACTAATTAAACCTGACAGAATGTCACGTTAGTTTTGTCTAGGTTCGAAATGTCACATCGCTAACTCCAGCCCGATGTCGTGACTGCGGCGAAGCCCTCTGGGAAGGTCCAGCCTGAATCGCTGGCTTAGTCTGTTAACGAAGGAGCAGCTCTCCCTCCTTGTTGTCTGAGCAGTGGGACCTCCACGGCCCCTGGGCAGCGCGGCGGTGCCGGAGCCGGCACAGAAGCCGCGTGGTAAAGCTGGCGTGAACCACCTCTGTGCCATGAGCATCTCTGCAGGGAGGCTCCTCTGCCTGCCCGGGGACCCTGTGCCTGCCCGCGGGAGGAGGCGACCCCCAGCAGCA
>NW_009232934.1:0-19574 GCF_000690835.1 Fulmarus glacialis
TCTATCCCAGCTGAAACCAGGACACCCCCTTTCCCAATTTTTCTCAGTACTGAACTGCAGGATGAAGCAGGCACTGAGAATAGGTTGGATTTCTTAGATTTCCAGAGGAATTCCATACTGCAGATTGAGGAAGGTGTGCAAATAAAGTCATGCACCTAGACGAAGTTCATAGGTTTAATGGAACTTTTGACCTCCTATCCCAGATGCATTTTTCTCACTGAGTTTAATATTTGATTAGGAACATTCCAGCGTTGCTAAATGACAGGTTTTGATTTATTTTTTTCTTCTAACGATTTATTCTTACCTGCATCCTCTGAAACAGATCTTGAATAATCTGAAGTGACATAAGTGACAGACTTGATCCTGGTTTATTTTTTTCATCCAGTAGTCACAGAAAAGAATTTTAGAAATAGCATACTGAAGCCAATGTAACCACTTACTGCCTTCGACCTATATTGATCTTCAGTGTGAAGGAAGATAGACTGCCTAATCTTTTAGTCATACACTTATTTACAGAACTGTTATTTGGAGCAAAAAGGCAGGTGATGATTTTACTGTTAAAGCGTGATAGCAACTAAAATGAAGGTATTCTCAAAACATCTGCTTAAATGTAGCTCTTGCAGACACTTCAACAGCATCACTTTCATCTCCATATGTTCCTCTCCTTTTCCTTTGTACTGCCCCCAAAATGCTCTTTATTCGGTGCTGTAGCCTCAACTCCAACAGGACAACTAAGCAAGTGATCATGTTCATGGCTCAAGCCCACTTTTAATAAATGATCTCCCAGCCCACTTGCAATGTCTCATACGCAAAACTGAAAAGAGGAGAAATCCTGCATCCACACAGCCCTAAACAGTGCTGAACATAGGTATCCATCTGCAATTTCTGGGGCTCATCAAGTTCATGGCTGTGAGTTTGACAGCTGCAGTGGCTTACAAGCCCCTGCTGCTAGTTTATTGTTTGTTGAGACTGAATAAGGGGAAGCCAGTGTATGTTTTAATGCTTTGAAGACTGGCTTTCGGTTTGTGCTTTTAGTGGAAAAATCCTGTAAACTGAAACAGTCACTACTGTTGCAAGGAAAAGCTGTGATTGGAAGAGATAGACCACAGCCCATCCTGTCTTCTATCCACTATGCTTCTGTTCCACAGCAATAGAAATACGACAAAGCAATATAGTCCATATGCATGAGTTAACATGTGAAGAATACATTGGTACTTAATATTTGCTGTGCAGGTTGCTAATAAAACCTAACTGCTCTATAAGGAAAGCAACAACACTTACATTCCTCTTTAGGTAGGAATTAGGTGTTGCCTAAAACTTTTTTGATCAAGCATCAGTTAACACTTAAGATCTGTATCTGAAAATACATATCTTATACTTACACACCTAAATTGAACGATTGACTACCTTCCTTTCACTAGTGGGGTAATACTAGTGTTTACCAAGGCTCACTTACTCCAGTTTCCTCCTTGAACCTGAAGAACATCCACCACCAGTACAGGAGTGGGAACTAAGTTATTTCAAAAAGCTCTTTGCATCCTTTTGATATCACATATGCAACAAAGAAATGATGTTCCACTACCACGAACACTGCATCCCTACAGGCAGCCAAACAGCACTATAACACATTTTGCACAAAATCTATGCAAACTGGAATCCTCATTACCCCACAAGAAATAAAGGAATGGTACATGCAAATTTTCAGTTAATAAAGCAACAAAATATCATAATGCATTACCCATGTTTTAACATTTTTATTTTAGAAAGTGAACATATCCATTAAAAAAGAAAATGCATGAGTTAAAAAAAGTAAACATAAAACTAATGACAAATTTGCGATAACATAAAATAATTTTACCTAGTGAGTCCCAACAATCATTAAATATACTTCCACCATAGAGAAGTTTTACTTCATTATATTACCAGTCTCTTGATTAGGTACACAAGACAACACTTTCCAGTAATTACCTAGTCATTAGAAGGATCAACTTCAGGAATCACTGAATAATAAAATACATCATGGACAAATATTTTCATACCACCTGGGAGGCAACCTAATATACATATGTCAACAAGGTACATCTTTGTGAGGTATTACAGTACATGGGAACCATTCCCTTTGCTTTCTAATGAATAAATTCTCCTGTCAGCAGCTCCACCAGCAAGTCAGCCACAGACTCTGTTGCCAGTTTCCAAACCCCAACAACTTCCCTCAGACATTTTCTTTCTGTAACAGATTACACAAGTCCGGATGAATGAAGATGCGAGTCAAGAAAACAGATTATGAAAACGGGGAGGCTGAAAAGAAAAGGTCATCCATTCTTCCAGATGAACACTAGAAGATTTCAAATCAGAAGCTTCAGCTTCTCAAGAACATTTAATACCTCCTCTAGCTTGAGCTTTGCCACGTGTGGTGAAGTGAAAGCATGGAGCAAGATAATTCCGAAGGTAAATGAAGCAATTTCCAAAATAAGGAAATCATCTCTCGTTTAACCAAAGTACACTACAAAAATCTTAAGACGCAGCTGCTCCAATGTAACCCTTTTGTAGTATTACACAGACTGACAAGGGGAAATATCCAAGTAGTTTTGCCCATGCAATCTTCAAGATGAGTATATTTGTCCTAGACCTAAACTAAAAGAAAATCTCTTCCTAGCACTCTTGCATTGCCATCTCCAAAGAAATCTCTCTCCCCACTTCCAAAAAAAAGGAGCTTTTACACATCTGGTCCACCATTGTCCTTTCCAGGACAGCCAACAAATAAATGCTGGAAGTGTTCCATCCCAAGCCCGCAGCCTTTCACACTATACTCCAGAACAGCGCTCTCAGACCCCTGGGCCCGGGTTAACCAGAACTCAGCAGCAGAGGACCCCAACTACAGGCTCTCAAGAGCCTGGCAGGATTTCCTGCTTGAAGGTTGCTAAGACAGACAGACTGGGTTCAAAGAGTTAGCTAACTCCTAAGAGTTAGCCCACCGTTCAAATTATGTGGGAAGGAACTAAGAAGGAAAAAATATTTTTAGGAATATTCAGGTTCTATGCAAAGGAACTTACCTGCTTTTTCATGTTTGCTACACAACTGGTTTTTCACTGTCTTGTTTTTCTTCAGAGTCTTCATCAGAACCTGAAAAGGAAGACAAGAATGCTATTAGATTAGTTGAGAGGAAAAAAAGGAAAAAGAGAGGAAAAAAAGGAAAAAGAGAGGAAAAAAAGGAAAAAGAGAGGAAAAAAAGGAAAAAGAGAGGAAAAAAGGAAAAAGAGAGGAAAAAAAGAAAAAAGAGAGAAAAAAAAGGAAAAAGAGAGGAAAAAAAGGAAAAAGAGAGGAAAAAAGAGTGGAAAAAAGAAAAAAAAAAGTAGACCACCACTGGTAATGGCTTATCAAAAGGCAATTCAAAGCAACTGTTTCCCATAAAAATATTTACTTTTTATTTTAGATTTCTTATCTTTTGGGATGTTTCATATTGAAGTCTTTTTTTAACAGTTATCAAACCCAAAACCCAGCACTGGGATCATTCTTGAAATACCTACTCTGTCAATGGATTCAGTTAGCAAGTGCTTCAAGTTTTCACTACAACACACTCAGGACAATCAACTCCACATTTGCTCACTAACAAGCAGATTTTCCCACTTGCTACATTCTGCCCTTTGGAAGATAACTTCAGAAGACACTTTGAAAGCAGCCAGAAATACTGCTTTACAAATGAATAGTTTCTCTATCTAATGTTCTGGCAAGAGATTGTCTCACTCTAAGCCAGAAACCAAACAGCTCCCTCTGCCTTTCCCTGCCCAGTTCTCTTCTCCTCGTCCCCTGCCTGCTCTCAGCTCTCTGCTGTGACAAAGCCCTGGAAGGCCCCAAAAAGAAAGCTGAGCTGGTCACACGGTTACGTGCCTAGAGACAGCTCCTGATGGAGGCACTGCTTTACAGGAAGGTGGCTTGATGGATCAGTCGTTTCAGGGAGAGCAAGAAGATACCAAGCAAGCAGGGTGAGCAGCTCTGACCCCCAGTTCTGGAGATCCAATCCAAGCCGCAGATGTCTCTGCCCACATCTGAGGTGGCAGTCAGTCCTTACGGCAGTCAGCCCTTGTCAGGGATGACTGAGGAAATTATCAGCCCATGCATTTCACCATACATGGCTTGGGCAGTTTCAATGAGACTCCCACGGGGGTGGGGCGGGGGGGGTGGGAAAAAAGGGTGAGTAAAGAACTGTCTTTGATAAAATGCCTGGGAGACTTACTTGGGCTTTTGCCATCAATTTAAAGCTGAACTATGGACCCACATTCCCTCTCACAAAGAAGTAAACAAGAAAGACAAAGGTGTTAAGCTTTTTTTTTGGCCAAGCTACTCTGAAGTCCTTTCCTTTCTTGGAATAGCATACCTGCCTTTCATTTTGAAGCTCAAATTGTACAGAAACTGTAGAAATTTACTCTTTCCAGGCTGATTTTCCACTTGCTACCTCCAGAATGATTACTTGGCAACCAAGTCTAATGTTGAAGATGAAGGGTCAACCCATATAAAGAAGTGGATGGAGAAGGGTATGGCCCTGGATATGTGCATAAGAAGATAAATATGCTGCAAATTCCAGATTAAAAAAAAAAAAGACATAAAAAGATAAATATGCTGAAAATTCCAACAGAGCCTGTTTCAAATGTCACCTCCTTACAGCAAAGATTTGTTTTTAGACATGTTGCCATGTCAGCAGAGGGGTTTATTCCCCTCTGCATGATCATGGGGAATAATTTATCTATAAATATTTTTCCAATCAACATGTAAGGCAAATTGACCAAAAATTGCTCTCTTAGAACAATCCATAGTTTGTCTTATCTGAAAGAAATGTAGAATTTTGAAGAAAATATTTTTAATTGTGAGCTATTTTTACTGCACATCATCTAACAGTTTCAGAATACTTTGTGACTACCAGTGTGTGTGTTTTAATTCAAATATATTCATTTGACTGTTTCTTTTGCCTCTCATACCCATAAAGGGTGCTTAAACAAATTTACTTGGCAGTTAGGGCAGACTAGGAGAAGGCACGTGAGCTGTTACTGAAACCCAGGTGACAAGCAGCCATTCGATAAGGTGAAAGCAATGGCACAGTCATATACCCATAGTCACCACATGCATGCTGAGGCACAATAGCTCACTGCACGTGCAACATTGACCCAGCCAAACTGCCAAGGAAAACACGTTAGCTCCACTTCCACTTCCTCTCACACTGTATATTCTATTGCCCAAAAAATCCCAGGCTGAATCCAGTATAATACTTCCAACTATTATTCCTCAAGATAGACTCACAACTTTAACTAAAATACATTTTCACTTTGAATCATTAGTTATACTCGACATTGTCTTAATGCTTTGTCATCCCTAGATGGAGCTCTAAGTCATTCATTATGCCAAGATGCTCAGCAACCATAAAGACAGCCATTAAACTGAAAAATACCACCAACATGTATAACTCTATAATGCAAGATAGGCAAACGTATCTCTAGCAATTAGCAGATACTAGTATTTTAAATATATTGCATAATACAGCACAGCTTTACAGAAGAGATTTACATCTTAGGGTAAAAAGACTGACATAGGATCTGGGGGTTCACACTGTGACATCAAATAACTCAAATCCACTCAACAATAAAGAAATTACTCTTTTCCTTGAAATGCCTGCAAACACATTCTTAAACCTTGCAGTATTTCCATTTATTTTATGCCTTACTCGGCTCATACCTCAACTATGATATGCAGAGTTAAGACGCAATTAAACTTGCCCTCAGTTTAACATACCCTCACAGCTAGCCTTTTCATAGAGAGACGGCTTTCTTCTTTCTGTTATGAGAAAGGAAAAGAGCCTCTGACTGAAGTTTCAGTTTGCTTTAGAGCAGTTTCAGGTTCACTGTCTATCCTAAGATACTGTAAAGCTCCAAGTTTAGGCTGGATTAAGTAGTGCATTGCTGCATAAACACTATTGCTAGCAGATAAGAGATCACAGAATCACAGAATATCTCAAGTTGGAAGGGACCCATAGGGATCATCAGAAACAAATAATAACCGCCTCCTTTCAGTTGCGGTACGATTTTCTTTCAGACTTACCTTCTTTTTAACACCTTTGGGACATGTCAGAAGCCCCACTAACTACGTGTATTGTAATTCATCTGATAGGTAGTAACTAAACTGAATTATTGAATAAAAAAGAATCTTTCATTTTAGGATTGTAAAGTACACTTTTCATTTAAAAAGGAAAACATATTTTTTTCCCTTCACCCTTCCCCCGCCTTACCCTCTGAAGGGGGTGAAATATGCAGGAGTTTAACGTCAATACGAAAAATCATTCACTAGGCGAACATAACTACCTGCTACAGATTCAGGAGGAGAATAGAACTGCCCGTCAGAGAGGACTCCTGGGTGAAGAAGAGCTGCTCGTTCAGAAGCATCCTGTGCTAACAAAAATCCTAAAAGGAAAAAACCAAAAAACCAAATCCTCAACGTTATCATATAGCATCTTAAAGATCAAGTATTGATGAAGAATCTCAAAGATTGATGTATTATATTAGCATTCCTAACAAATTACTTCTATAAATAAATATCTTGGAAAAAAAGAAAACTCTTAATTTAACATTTATGTCTTCTATATAACTTCAGGCAGCTAAGGAGACACACTCTAGCAAAACACATGAATTAAGGAATCCTTCCTTCTACTATGTGTGATTGCATGATTAGGATGCCATATGTAAATTCATCAATATTCACTAACTAAAACTCTGAAATATATTTTTAATGATCAATGAGCTGCCACGCATAACCAAATAAATTATTTTCTCACTTTGCCACTATAAGACTCCTCATTAATGGCTTGCTTTCACCTATCTGTCTCAACATACCTAGTTACTCCAACCTTCAACTCCTTTTGGCTCAATTTCATCTAAAATCAGGAAAATTATTTGGAAATTACATGGGGCTATTCTGGTGTGTTTAATACAGGACAAAAACCAAAAGTGGTTGGGAGAGAAGCTAATTCATTTCATCCTTACTTCCATCAACAGGTCTTCTGATAATAACAAGGCAAAGATGGCATTTTAGGTCAACATAAGGCTACTGAATTTCCATCCTTTACTCTCTGCCACATGAGAGAGACTGATGGGAACAAAACAAGAAAACCTTGATGTTTTACTGAATCAGGAGAGCTGACGTAGCCAGTAGTTATTAAAAAAATCTCTTTCCAACGCAAACTACTATTTCTACATACCAATTTATCTTACTAACCGGTTCAAAGTCTCCAAAGGAGACATCTATTTTACTTATATTTCCACTCTGTCCAAAAGAGGAAGGTCAGTCTCCATACTTAACAATGAGTCACAAGATACTAGAAGACACATAATGGTTGGATTTTAGCTTTAAATCCTGCTCACGGAAGGAAACTTTTAGAGCTGGAAATCTTCTTCAGTGGAAAGACAGTTTTGCCCTTTTTTCTTCTTCTTCTTCTTTTTTTTTTTTTTTTTTTTTTTTTTTTTTTTTTTTTTTTTTTTTTTTTTTTTTTTTTTTGTTACAGACAAAACATTTCCAAATTATAAGTACTGTTGCATTAGGCGGAAAATTGCTGTGGTTGGTTTTTTTTTTTGTTTGGTTGGGGTTTTTTTAAAACAAAACAGTAAGATGAAAAAAAGTCAGCTTCCACTCCCACTAGAGACAGGAGAGAAAAATACCTGGTCAAAAAGCAAAAACTATTAAAATCTCTTTTCATTATCTGCCTCAGATTTAAAAGCAAATAAGACACTATATAAGTACCACCACACAACACAATCCAAACGTGCCTATCATTTGTGTGATTTAATTGCTTAAACCCAGCATTTTCCAGTGAAACCCCATCTTTTTTCAAAATATATAGAGTTCAATTAAAAAGCGTATATTTCTAGATGAATACCATCTATTTCAAGCTCAGTAGGAATGAAGAGAAAGTCATTGAATCCCACAGGGATTTAGCAATAATATCTCAATTTTATGAATACGATTATAAAGTATTTACATGTGTATGTATCAAATACTTTCTTTGTCTATGAATATTCAGTATAAAAAAATGCAAAAGTCTCTGAACTGGTTAGATTTCTTATGTATTGAGATAAAAGTGTGATGCAGCTGTATTTCCTCACTCCCTCAAAAGAGGAAAAAAAAAGTTACCCTAAGTTTCCCTTCCTCTAGGCAAAACCCAGTGTACTCATTTAACCAACTTCTTTCTTGGAGTGGTGGAAAAGAAAAGGGAAGGGATCAAAGTAGAAAGATTGCATTTCACAGCACTAACAAAATGGAGGCATCCATGCCCATGTAAAGTTTTTGTTTCTACCTAACAGGCAAACATGCCCTTTCAGCAAGAGTTTCAGACTGTATTTCAGATAATGATGCACAAATAACAGGTTCACTGTATAATTACTCTCCTGCTGTTGAAAATAACAAAACATCTGTAGCAGAAGTCTATGCTTTCTTTTCCTCACCACTCAAGCAATATTCTCTTTCAACTAAATCAATGGGTTTCCTCCATTTAGTTGAATACATCGAGTGTGAGATGACCTGCTGCCTCATCTTGAAGAAGCTAAAAGTCATACTCGTTCTGGTCTCATTCTGTCTGTGCATGAAGCAGACTCTCCACAATACTTCTTTGCTTTCCCTTTTCCACCTCAAAAGAAGAATTAGTGACATTGAGTTAATTATTGTGTCTACTCTTCCTAAAAGAGGAACCAGACACTTATTCTATGCATTACCCAGAAAATAAAATTTTACAAGCCCAAGTCAGTTAAATTTTCATGTCTTAAGCATACAAAATTATATATGTTCCTAAGTGCTTGAAAAATTGCTGATCTGGCCCTTGTAACTTTTAACTTTGCCTCCCTAAATTAATTAAAAACCCACTTCTTTGAAGGCATATATTACTTTCCAGAAAAAGAAAAATTATGCCATATGATTTAATTTTTCTCACAGCTCTTCAACTTTTGAGAAGCTGAAAGAAGCATTCTTCTGCCAGATAACATGGGATTGAATGTTGCCAACTGCAGCAATTCAGTGGAAATATCAAAAGCTTACTGTTTTCTTCTTCAGCTTCTTGTGGTAACACTTTAAAGTCCAAGAACCAAGTTTCAATCCAGGCAAGTATGAAGGATATGATGGGCAGCACGTAGCCAAAAGCACCCTGTGAGAACAGCTTGAAAGAAACAAAAGCACACAACATTACAGAAATTACCCTGAAGAATCTTGCTTTCAAGAAAACAACAAAGTAAAACAAACATTTGATTAGAATATATACCTGTGAAATAATTACTTTTGCTAATAAAAAGGCACTGGTCACTGCTGTTGTAAACTGAAAGAGACAGGGTAAGAACAGTTAAAACTAATAAATGGATTTACTTTCTCATTTCTGCCATTATCTATCAGTTGCAACTTCAAATATTTACCAACAGCAGCAACATCATAGATTAATAAAATGTAACAAGTATGATACAATTAACTTAAAGTGTTATTAAAATAACCTCCTTAATAAAGATAACTTTTAATACAGACATCTCCAAATGTTGATTTCCACACAGCAGATAGGCAGTTTAAATGCTACACAGATGCTGAGTTACATAAATTGTAATCTTACTGTATAATGAAGATGCAGTATTTTATTCACCAAGTCCCTTAAAAAAAAAAAAAAAAAAAAAAAATCTATGTGTTTGGGAAAAAGCAAACAGCAATTGCTCCAAATGCTTTTCACTACCATCCAAATCAAAAGATCCATTTCAAATAACAAAACATCTTTGCAGGAGTAAATTTGAATTAATATTTTACTTCATGTACTGATATTGTGAAAAATGAATCAGTTTGAAGAATTTATATTCCCTGACATATTTAAAAAATGGCAGGCTGCATAAAACGTCTGGGGAAAAAAAAAAAAAAAAAAGCAGTGGACAAGTACTGTTCCCTTAAGCAAGGCTTCTAACTCTGTCAGTGCATTTGGGTCCAGCAATTCTTTAAATAGCAGCAGAACCTAACTATCTTCTGGTAAGCACAGGTAGGATTTTAAGATTAATGGTTTCTGCAAAACCTTCAGTGAAGCTTTATATATCTAAATTGCTTACTACCATGATGGATTCACTCTCACCACCTCACAAACAACTGCATCAAGTTGGAGGATGTCATTGGAAGAATGACATCTAAAGCTACACAACTAAGTGTAAGGGATTTTGAGAGGTGTGCACTTAAAAATAAAGACAATCAGAGCAGCAGTTACTATGATGTATGTGTTTGTGCCATGCTAATAACGCAATTTCAAAAAAATCATGGCATGTAATCTCAGACTACTAAACAAACTGCATGCTATTCACTTGAAGAAAGTTATACATGAACACATTCTACATGCACCTACCACAGTGTAAGGGGAAAAGAGCCTAAGATTTACAATGCACTAAGCCAGCAATATGCCTATTGTATTACAATCTATAGTATTGACTGGTGGAAGTATGAATTTGTCATCAAGTTTTGCATTCTTTCTCATCCACACAGTACAGCTGCATTAAAGATATTTGCTCCAATCATTGTAATTGCCTACAGTTCTCAAGAACTTCCTTTCTAAGAAGGGATACATCTTCAACATTTTGTATTGGAGCATGAAGCAACACAGGTGCTAGTGCTCAATGGGTGGCACCTAAAACTCTAAAAAGCTAAGAATGTGGGAGTTAATGGACAGCTGGATCTCTGGTACAATAATGCCAATTCTTCTTTTTGAATACAGTTCGCTATTTCAAAAGCAAATATATTTCAAACATTAATTAACAAGTCAGAGGTAACAAGCAGTTACAACTAGCCATCCATACTGGATTCAAAATAAGTCTTCAATTTGTATTAACATGATACCTAATAAGGACCACACCCACTGTGCTATTAAATTCTTGCCTTTAGGCTGAAAATCTTCCAGAACAGAAGTTTTTAATCTGTTACTGTACAGTGAATTTTTGTATATAGCATCAAGATGATTCTTAACATACAAGCGTTAAGAGGCATCTAAAATTTTGTCTGTTTGATCCATTCTAGTTAAAACTCCATTATGCTTGGCTACTACTCACAGCTATTGCCCACCAATGGCGCAGTCTGCACATTGCATATGCAAGTATTAACACCTTAAATCGAAAGACTGCCAGTAGCTATAGAGAAAGGAAAAAAATATTTGTTGGTTAATTCAGAACACAGAAGAACCACAAGATTCTCAGCTCACTGAAAATACTAACTGCTTACAAAACAACTTAAAACAGGACAATCTAGGTTCTGTTATTGAGAAACAAATTTGAATGTGTGCTTATAAAACAGAAATAGAACATGATTTTCCATTTGTAAAGCAAATGGCACCACTCACATGCCTACAAAGACTCAAACATGCAAGCATGTGGGATTCCACAAATAAGTTAGAAACATAAGAAAGCTACACAAAGTATGTTCATGATCGTTTTACCTGCCTGCAATCTAAGCAGTTAAATCTAGATGCAGTTAATCCAGCAAATACCTTGAGCATCACTGTGCATCTCACTGACCTTAGTGGTGTGCTACTGTGCAAGAATGTCATTAAAAACTGTAAAGATTTCACAAATGCAATCAGAAAATGGGAAGATTTTTTAAAAACTATTTTCTACTTAGTAAATTTTTAGTATTTATTGAAATATTAACATTGCAACAATCAATTATTCTTTATGGACATGCCTGCAATATCAAGCCATTCAAAATATTTTGCAGTAAAGAAAGGTAAATTATGGTATTTCTAGGCCTGAAAATGAAGTCAATAGCAGACAGATGAGATTTCTGAATCAGGGACCTTAACCCTCAATTTCCCTGTTTATTCTTTGATATTAGATTGCCTCCAACTTGTTTTAAAAGATGTGTTCAGAATCTAAAAAGTGTGAAACAAACGCTTAAAAATGAAGAGAAATCAAGAACAGACATGGCCAGAGATACAATGAACCCATTTAATCTAATGTTTCAGTGATGTGGAAACAGAAGAAATCCTGTATAAGCCCACAAATAATTTTGCAGAATTCAATGACCTAGTCCCTTCCCAGGGAATTTTGCATTACATGTTTTTAACCCTAGGTTCAACTACAGGGCAAAATAATTTCCAGAGCATCAACATTTACAGATAACATTTTTTGCCTTCTACAGTAAGGTCTATGATGGAGAACCTGCCAGCAAAATAATGAGAGAGAAAGGAAGAAAGTAGCATAGTTTGCTAGCTTATGAAATTTTTGTATCCAATACCTCATTCCATTTGACAGAGCAAATGGTCCAATGTAGAAGCAAGGCTGGGTTTTTATACCAGTTTCAAAGAGAGATTCTTGATATAGTCATCAATATAAAATGACTGAAACCAACTCATCTCTGCCAGGCAAACAAGATCTGGTAGAATTAATGATCTTGCAAAAACATGGGGCCCTTTAGGAGAACCGTAAAGAAACAGCTTTTACTTCGAGATCAGTAACTTGGTCCATGCAGTACAAAATGAATTGCAACTACAGAGCTACGGTGTTGCTCAAAGACAGAGAAATTTCCTAATGCTGTAGAGTTCCTCCCATGTGCCTCAGGTGCTAATACACAGTAGGGAGAATCATACTTCATGTCATCTATTTTTAGTACAATGTTAAAAAAACCTGTTTGAGTTAAAACACAGAAATCTGAAAAAAACCTGACCTATACAGGTCAACCTGGGAACAAGTCTCTCCTCACTGCAACTGACTTACTTCTGTGGAAGGACAAAAACATCGGTTTAAACAAAATGATTTTACAGCTGGAGGACTTGTCTTCTTAATGAATTACCTTTATTATCAGTCTCACATTCTTGACTGAGTTTTTCATCTGCTTTTCCATGCCCTCCAAAGCAGAAGATGCAATTTAAGTGTGCATAAGCATCTCTATCCACAGGCTCCATGAGCGTGCTGCCAAAGCAGGACTGGGCAACCCCTAGACAGGTGAAATTTGTCTTTCTGGTTTAAATTACCAAGAAAAGATCAACCCTTTCACAGGACTCAATCTAGGGAACATCTGTGGACGGAGGAACGTGGGAAAACTATACTTTTCCTGCTTTTTTCTTTCTTTTTTTTTTTTAAAAAAGAACACTTACAAATATATCAAAATATGAAGAAGAGTAGTCATATTGTAGGACTTCTTTCTCTAAGGTAGTCTCAATGCCTCCTTTTACCTATAAGGAAACAACACCACACACAGCTTTAGAACAGAAGTTACTGAAGCCAAAATACACACAAATCTGAAGAGTGAAATTAATAGTTCCCCACTGATGTACAAAAAGATCATTAAACTAAGTACAGAGGACATATATGCTAAGAATGCCAGTTTCAAGATTAGTGTCCTTATTTGTTTTTCATGATTATATACAATTTTCAAAGTGAAAACATTTAGGATTATCACCTGGGCTATGCAAACGACATTTCAGATGGTCCCAAAATAAAAGCAAACAAGTTGTTGAGGGAGGAAGAAATGATTAAATGTAAGGTCTCTTACACAAATTCACAGAGCATTTTATGTCTCACAAGGAGGATCAAACAGCTGATCAAAAAGCCACCCAGAAACTAGCTCTAGTTAGCCACATGTTAGCAAATAGGAAACAGAACAGTAACTGAATTCATACTCCAGATCTTTTCCTTATCAGCATACATACTATTTGTTTTAAGAGAGCTGAGCAAAAAAACCCACTGTAAAAAACACAGAAGCTACAACTATTAGACCATTCTCCCACAAATAACTAACGCCAAGTTTAATTCTTTCATTTGCTTGAGGGGATTCAAAATTACATCTTCCTTAGCCACTGTGTTTCTTTCCAGTGGAAGGATTCGTCACTTTCCTGTTCAAACTGGGTTCGTAAGAAAATAATTTAGGCTGTATTGGGTCAAAGAGCAAGAGGAGTACATATCTTAGTTGGGAGCAAAAAACCTTAGTGTCCATATCCTATTGTTTTTAATATTAAATTCAATAATCAAGCACTGCATGAAATAGTTATGTAAAGCACTGGAAAGCAACACCAACAGAAGGCTTTAATATTGAGTTTGACTACTGTTATCCTTTTAAAAACAGACAGTACCAAAGCACACCAACAACATATGCTCACCATCTCAAAGCAATGCACTCTAGACACTTCCACACTTTTCCCAACTATACTGCTGGACAGTGTTTTCCTGAGACTATCCACTCCAACCCCAAATTTCTTCTATTTCTTCTCCTCTCCCTCCCCTCTATGGCTGCCTGACAAACAACTTTCTAAATATAGCTTCCCCTTGGTTGCTCTACTGCATCAGGTGTGATCATCTGTTTCCCGCAAAAATAAGGAAGATCAACTTCCCCCCCTCCAAGCTGTTCACTGCATAGCTGGATGAGCACCATGTTAACATAAGGATGAACAGAGAACCATTGACAGCCTTGATTTAGGGTTTGCTCAAACTGCCATGGAGCTACTCCCTGAAGTGTTTAAAAATAAATTACGCCTAAGCACACTGGATAACGGCGACAAAGGGAAAACAATACTTACAGGAACTCTGGCAGCAATTCTGAAGCCCCATTACTTACATACCAGTGATGGACAGTCCTAATGCAGTGCTATTTGACTTCCCAATGAACAAAACTTAATTTGAAAAACAGAACAAAAAACCTAACCATGCGTCAGATCCCAGATATCAAATGATGGCTTCTAATATTATGACTTCCAAAGACAAAAACCTGTTTTTCATTCTTGCTGACATTTGGCAGTATAGGACTCTGGTTCATAATATGTTCTCCTTAAAACAAAGCTTTTCACAAAGAAAACTGCTAGGATCTTGAGGTCCCTTAATGCTGCAGCATTCAAAATGAAACACCATGAAGTCGGTAGCATTTTCTACACAGTCTTAAATATTCTGAGAGCACTAATATGAAAATCTGTATTCTGAATCCCTGGCGAGAGATACAAACCCAGACTCTACTCCTCTTCGTCAAACAAGCTGTTGAGAAAGTGGCCTAAAAAAAGAAATGCATCAGAACACTATGATGCTTTTCAGAGACAAGCTAACTTCACGCACTGGATACAACAGTCTTTCCACCTAGAGAGACAACAGAATTCTAGTCCCAGAATTACAGCATTCAGGCAAGCAAAGTCTGCTTTCTCAAATTAAATCAGAAAGTGTGTTTTTCATTATATCAATGAACTATTTGAACAGTCAGCTCCTGAAACTTCATAATGTCAGATCAATAACAAAGGTTATTTATCTTGTAAAGGAATGCTGATAAAAAATGTTTACTCAAGATCTTTCTTGTCTAGAAAAGGGATTCCTCCATTTTTACTCTGTGTCCTTTCTTAAATGCATACTTTAGATTATAGCTTAAAACCCAGCTCAAGAATTAGGATGCTACTTATGAAATAATAACAAATCAGCTATTCTATTGCTTTCTGGAAATTTCAGAACTGCCTTGTTTTCCAAATTACAAATGCTGGAATTAAAAGGTGGCAACTGTGGGAGTTTATGCTGTTTAAATGCACCCTGCCATACACAATGTATAGCATACTAAGTTTGTCTCAAAGAAAATACATCACAGCAAAAAGTAGGTTTTGGCCATTGGAAGTCTTTCCAGGGACTAACGCCTCAGTGAAATATCACTGACTTGGAGTTACTCAAAAGGCAAACTCTCGAATCCTGTTAAAATTCACACTTCTTGCCAAATTCAAAGATGTGCAGCAACATTTTTGTTTACTTGCCACCTGAAAAGTCCACTGGCTTTCCAATGGTTTCTTCAGCGTGGTTCATAGACTACAGGAACACCAAAAGGTTTAATGCTAAGAAGATAATAAACCATGTATCCTAATGACTAAAAGTAGATGCAGTTGAGTAGATACTATGTTCGTGAAAGCTTAAAAGTAAGATGCTGCTTTAATTTAAATAGACACAAATAGCATATAATTTGGGATAGAAAAGAGCAACTTTTTAACCACCCCTGAAGTGAATAAATAAATTAATAAATTCTAAAGGTACTGAAAAGACAACTCACATTTAATTCTATTATCCACAGCAAGGTTATGAATAAGAGATCAAATGTAACAAACAAACAGAAAGTCCTTCTGACATCTGATATGCCTTTCTTCTCTCTGCCTTCATATGACTCAATCCTTGCCATCAGCTGCGCTGGGTTGATGGAGTGGACATCCCGCAAGGAAGGACAGGATTCCACACTGCTACTGTGAGCATTTTCTGCATCACCTGGCACCCGATTCATCCTGGGTTTGCTTAAAGTGGTCTTCTTCCAGTTTCACCATCACTAGAAGGCTAATCCATACAGGAAGAATTTCTAAACAAACAAACAAAACCAAAACATATTAGTCACCAAAACCCCAGAATTCCAGTAGGTAATTTCATCTTAATATGTCAGTTCTCTTTTTGCTAAACTGACAACTAAGAGAATTTGGCAAGTAGACTCTAAAAATTGTTTCTAAAATATATCTAGGCTCTCTTCATCTCTCAGAGGATTTGTGAAACGGGAGAATTAATGTTCAGTTAGACCAGTGGGAATAAGGGAGCACTCTCTAGATTTAGAAGGCTCCACCCTCCACGTTGTTAGAGTGAGATCACTAAATGGGAATGAATAAAAAGCATGATGCTGTGCATCTTTAAGGTTTCCGATTGCAATTTAAACACTATCAATAGGAAGCCAACTTAAAGGAAGTTCCACACACAAAATGAAAAAGGCAGTATTAGCTACCAGCACATCCAGAGCTGACACAACCAAAAGATTAAAAGTCCATTAAACCCCCTGAATATTGGAGCAATAATTCTATAAAGCAAATACACTGCTATTTGCTCTATAGATAAATTCAGCTGCTATGACAACTTACATTGCCAGACAGGGTCTCTCTGAAAAAACTGTATGCAGCCTACTGGTTAAAGGTAATGCAATTACCCCAAGTCTCTTCTGACTATAAGGCTTTTAAAAAAAATTTTCAGGTTTAATTTCTTACAAAACTGGAGCAGTTTGATGTACAATTCACCATGAGAACCTTTTTCCAATTAAAGCTTCTAGAACAAGTTGACTAAGAAGGTCACAAAAGTTTCAAGGAAATGCACCGAAAATTTAATTTTATGCAAAATACCTAGAAGATTAAGCTATACATCCTGCAATACAAATCACATCAGCCAAGCTTCTGTAATGCTGGGGGAATAATTTTTTGAAATTCGAGAACAAAACTTTGTCTCTTCTTGTGTGGGCTGTCTTTCAGTAAACTGCAAAACAGAAAGAGAAACCCTTCCCACTCTTCTACTCCAACAGTGTTTCAACTGCCAAGCCTGCAGGAACACAGTCAGCCAAAGCACAACAGGAGAAGCAGACAGGGGATCTGTAACACACAAGGCAAACACGAGGATACAAGGACACGGGGAAAAGGAAAGGTGGGGCAGGGAGTTGCCAGTGCACATACATCACAGCCAAGGAAGAGGCAGGCCAGCAGGGATGGCCAATGTCTAGGTCAAGTCACACATACAGCCTTCAAAGTCTCCTTTTCTTGGGCAATGTCATGAGAACAGTAACAGACCTGCACTGATACAGAAACTACCTTGACAGCTAAGTCTCTGCCTGAAGGGAACAAGTGACCAGAGGCAAACCAAGCCAGTATCAATCACCATCTCATTCTGGGATCCGGCTGTGGGCCGAACCAAGCACAAGGCCAAGCACAAGCACAGGCAGTCTACTGCCATCCTTCTGCCAGGCAATCAACCCCAGGACGCTCCTGCCCATGGCTTTCCAAAGCCAACCCAAGGTACATATGTCTTCTGGTTCTCAGTCATAAGCCATACGACCAGGAAAGCTGACAGGCCTTTTGCTGGGCCTAATCTCCTTTAAAGAGATGTTAGCAGAGCACGCATGACCAGAGAAATTAAGAAGTGGGAATATGAGATTATCAGTTTCACCATTAACCAGAATAAAAATAAAGACAGAAATTGGTGTACTGCACTCACTCCTGTTTCAAGATCTTTTCAAGCAGATTTACAACTGAGCATCTTCATTACTGCTTATTCTCACCCTCTTGTTTACCAAACTTTAGGTGAGAAGTGTGGAGATTTGTGCAATGACTTTTCCCAGTAAGCACTAGTCTCAACTCTGTAACACATGCTCCTTCCCTTCGAGTCATGCACAAATTAAAATTTATAAACACCATTAGGCAAGTGGACAAACTTTGAAGTTAAACAGAACTTGCATCAGGTTTCTACCTTTTTTTTTAAAAAAAAAAACACACACTTGTACAGTTATAGTACTGAAAGGACTAGGAAGCTTTAGAGTAGGAACACAAACGCAGACTTACTCCATATTAAGAATTCCAGTGAACCCACTTCTCTCCGACTATCCCATGTTGATATACATTTCCAGTCAGAAACTGTTTTGCAATTACTTCAATACCTCTGTTTCAAATACCAGCCACTAAACCTTATTCTACAAATCACATTTATCTCTTAGTTTGATAATATCCGTGTTAACTAAAATGCCTGTCTATTCAAAACAAAGCATATCATTCAACTATTCACTATGCAAAGACATATTTCAGTACAGTACACAGTAAAGTTGAGCAGAAACATGGTTATCTCATAACATCCTCTAGTAAATACTAGTCCTTACCCAAGGATTCACGTTGCTTCTTTCAGGAAAAGAAGAATATTTTGAAAAGTAAATAAAAGTTTTGAAGAACTGCTATTTATTCTGTCCTCTCTTCCCCCAAACAGAAATAGTACTAATTGCCATTAATTTAATTAGTACCGTCAGACTCACAATTTTCTATAATAGAATAGAACAGAATAGTTCAGTTCAGTTGGAAGGGGCCCACAATGATCATCTAGTCCAACTGCCTGACCGCTTCAGAGCTGACCAAAAGTTAAAGCATGTTATTAAGGGCATTGTCCAAACGCCTCTTAAACACTGACAGGCATGGGCCATCAACCACCTCTCCAGGAAGCCTTGATGGAAAAAGACCTTAATTTTGAACAGAACAGGACTAGAAATAATGGATAATTTCTTAGAAGGTCTCAAAGTGAAGCCCACATGGCTCTGCACACCAGAAAAGGTGATGGTGCTGTGCCTGCCACAGGACCCTCATGGGGCTCTACATGGAGCCAACATTTTGCTTTCTGCCCACAAATGCCATTTAGCTTTACACTTGCAGCAGAGGAAGCAAAGTCTCAATGAGAGGTATTAATTTTGGAGTATTGTTTAGGTTTGTGTTGTTATTATGCATCTTAGCCCTACGTAGCTGCAGGCCGCCAGATGCTGATAGCAAAGGAGATCAGCGACTATGTTATATTCCTAATTGGTAAAACCATTTTTACCCAGCTGAATCTCCATCCATAGAATAACATGTATGTTTATTTGCTGATCAATTCTCTGACTTACAGGTGAACTTTCTCAGGACAGCAAATTCATGAGTCTGCATCAGCAACATTTGACCCTAAGAAGATTTTCTTAAATCACTGACATAATAAATAATGCACCTTGTCAGAAGGACTGAACTCTGAATAACTACTTTCAACCGGCATTCAGCTTTGAAAGAAGCT
>NW_009232936.1:0-17008 GCF_000690835.1 Fulmarus glacialis
GCCCCTCCCCCGCCACCCCCCCGGGGGGCGGGGAAGAAGCCGCCGACGTTCGCGGGAAAGGCAAGCGAAGGAAGATCTCCCTGAGCGCGCAGAATCACCCTCGTCTGCTTCTCAGCCTGGCCTCATTTACCTGTCAAGGCTTTTTCCTCAGAAAACCGCTATCCGTAGAGCAGAGTGGGAGCACGGTGGGTGGGGATGCTGGGGGAGAGAAGAGACCAAAACCAGTGAACGGCGCACCGGGCCTCGCTGGATAAGCTGTTTGGCAGGTCTCACAATCCCGCAAGGATCACACCTGAATCTACACGTACACCGTTCCCCCTCACCATTTACCTCCCAAACACAAAAGTAGCAAACTGTCCAGCACACAAATAATTTTTCCTCTTAGAGGCCGAAACGTGGTTTTCAGCTGAGGAGACCCTACAGCTCCCAGCAGAACTGACAACTGCCTCTGCCAGCTTCATCTGTTCGGACACTCCAACGCCCGCTACGCAAGGGACTCCTGTACCTCTGCAGTTCCTCCCCGCGCTGCTAGGAACAGAGCGACCCGTGTGCACGCACCCATCGGCTGCGTTTTGGCTGCTGGTCATGACGACCGGAGCTGGCAAAAAGAAAGGCGACGTGGCTTGCAAGGAACAGGCGCAGGTACAACCCCAGCCCCGCTCCGCACTGCTCCCCAGGAGGTGCAAGAGGCCCGCTCGCGACAACCGAGCCGGCATCCAGAGTCCTGCTCAGGACTGAGAGGTGTCCTCCGCCATCAACACGACTTGTGACAAGCAACATCATTCAACCTTCAGCAACAGATGGAACAACGCGACCATCAGCCAGACCTGGAGGCTCACACAGACGGGATGCGCAGGGCTGGACCTGAGTAGAGAGAAGAGCCACCCAAGGCTTCCCTGTCAGCGACAACCGGTGCCTGCACAAGCCACCCAAGTTAGATGCCAAGCGTGTGTGTATGTGTGCATGTATCCCAAAGATAATGAGTCAATAAGCTAAACAGGCTTCTTCTGTCAACAGGCTGCGGAGAGACGGAGATAGTACTATTTCTTTTCTCCACAACCTGTGAAGCGTTCAGATACTGCGATGATAGTGGCCAAGTAAACAGGAAACCAGGAAGGAGACAGGGTCCCAATTGATGCTCTCACAGCCCATACACAAATGCTTGAATAAAGAGACCTAGTATGACCGATTGCTTTTTGGAGGCTAGATGTGTTTTGTTTTTCTCACATACTTGCATATGGGCTCTATCACACAGAAAAATGAGCTTCTGACTACACTCAGCATGGTCTGGTTGATGCACTTTTACAACACATTGCCAAATTTATCTTGAATGCATTTTGCCCTGTCAGCTCTAAAACAGCATTTCTTTACTTGCTTTCTCAGCAAAGGGTTGTACTCACCAGGAGCAGAGGAGGACAGAAGCCTCTGCTTTCTGCAAATAGAACTTGCACTATAGTATTTTTAAATCCAAACATAAACCCAGCTTCTTTCAAAATAACTCTCGATAATCAGCAGGGAACTAATACCCAAGATGACTGCTTTGCACAATGCAATCAAGTAGAGCAGATACGGAAAGACTCATCTCAGCTCTTCCCCCTCCTGCAGACTTCTTGTCTGAATGGAGAACGCCGTTTCCTCCCTCCAGAGCAACGCCAATCATCTCCTGTACAGAACCGCGAGACAACTACAAATGCTACAAGACTAAAATCTGAAATGCAAGCAAGGTGCTAAAGCACCCTTTTTTCTGACAATGCAGGACACGTAGGAAAAGGCTGGAACGTATATAACCTCGAAGGAGCGTTGACTGTTCATTTGTTTTGGGCTGTGCTTTGCCTTTTTGCAGTACCGACTCCTATTTTCTAGTTCCAATGAATTGCCAGCACACGTTGGACCACGATGCATGCGACACGGTTGCTGATTAACTGCACATGCTGTAGCGAAACAAGGAGGAGGCAAAAAGTAAGAAAGTTTTGCAAGTTTATCGTCTTACTACCAACTTACAAGCAACCGCACGTTCTGGATTACTCGTCTCTTCAAAGGGCATGGGAAAATTCAAAGGTTCGCTGTTGCTTTCTCGTGTCTCTCAAGCATGACAGTGACATAAGTCTTTCATTACTTGACACTGAAGCACGCTTGTCAACGGGGCTTCAGAGAAAGGACGAGCAAAACACAGAGTAAGCATGCCCCTCAACAGCCCACAAAAACCATTGAGGTTACGCTTCCCGTCTTCCCCTCCCTCGAGGTCCTTCCATGGAAGTCCACCTAGGTCAGAGTTATGACAAGATGGCACGCACAGGAAACAAGCTACCGGCCCAGCCCGGCGTGCTTTTGCACAGCATGCAAAAACCAGGCCAGACAGGCACAGCTCCTGGATCACTGGCAGAGCTTTGTACAGCAGAACACATCCCGCACCCATCAGTATACTAGCACACTCTTTGCACGCAGCTACAAGACTGCTTTTCAGATTTCACGCTATTTCACCTTTTTTTTTTTTTTTTAAACCACCCTCACGCTCGGTATGTTTTTGACAATAAGTCATTTAAATAGACACATTCTCTCAGTGCTTCTTTGTCCCTCAGAAACCTCCTTTCTGAGAGGTTGCCTCCCCATCAGCATTTCACATGGTGTTTTCTGCAGGCAGCCATCTGCCTTTACACTGCTGCCCACTCGTTCCGTTCAAATATTTTCTCTGTCGACTCACCCTGTGGTCTTGTCAGCAGGTTATGGAGACCTAAAGAAAACCACAAACCAAGGCCACTGGGAGCCTCTGATCAAGCAGGCAGCATCAAGCAAAATACAAACCTCGACATCGGTTATTTGCTTGAAATGTCTCAGTTACATGGATTTCACTCCAGAAAACGTAGCCCATTGTTCAGTAATACTGTGCCATGCTATTTACATTACTAAAAGTGGTTTTAGTGTTAATGAGACATTTTTGAAAACTGGGGAGTAGGAGAGGATGGGCTTCTATTGGTTTGGGTTTTTAATAAATTCCCAATTAAGTCATATCATTGTTACGTGAAATGTTTCACTCTACAGAGGTGTTCTCAGGGATGGAAATTAAGTCCCATTATAGGATTTAAATATGAGTCTCAGTTCTTGACTAAATCTTTTTTTCAAAAACTCTTACTGACTGGAACATCAAGAACTCTAAAATGTTTATCTCCGCTCACAGGTGAAGCCTATGAGAGCACCTTCCTGAAACCAAGGTAAGAATTATTTCAATTTTTTTTGACAAAATAAGTTCTATCATTTGGATTTCAATTTATATCTTCGACAACTTCAGGAGAACTCTTCAACTTGGATACATTTCAAAAATGAAATAACTACTAGGAAAAATAATTAGGAGCGAAAGAAATGGAAGCTTTCTTCTGCACAAACAAGATAGTAACATTATCAAAACAGAGGGAAATACAAGGGGGGATATCGGCACTGGACCCTAGGGTAGGTGTATCAATTGACGCCATTGTTTTATGATGTTTAGATTGCTTACCATAAAATGACACAGCTCTATAAAAACTGATCAAGTCAGCTGCCTGTGTGTTTTCATTTCCTTCTCTTAAAGGAAACCGTGGAGCTGTAACTGGAGACGTACCAGCAAGGAGAAGTCCGTATTTCATTCAAGCTTAATTTGGAAATTGTAGCATCTCAGTTGAAGCCCTCTCTCCAGCAGGACGAGGTGAACCTCTACAGCTGAGCACCTGGTTCCTGACATCATCCATATACACCTGCTATATTTAATGTAGCTAGAGCCAGGAGGGGGTATAGAGACGCTCTGAAAGGAATTCAAGATTGCATTTACGTAGGAGCTTTATGAGATGAGCCAATCAACGGGAAGAAGTGATCTTGGACTGCAAATATTATTAATATATCTGTTTGAGGCTAACATAAACCAGACATTTTTGTAGCTTAATTTTCTGCAAAGCGTGGAATATAAATCACAGAAACGTTTCCTCTAGAGGCAGAACGGTGTCAGGTTTTAAACCCATAAGCAGTAGTAGATTTTTCCTAAAAATTATTATTTCAAGACAGCCTGCGGGATCTGAATTTTTTTTTTTTTTTTTTGCCATTTAGTACTGTGACAATGTCATGTCCCGCAATATTTTTGTTACATTTTTGTGCCTTATAGGCAACTTCTTACTTGACCATGTTTTATACACCCAATTGCCTACCCCTACAATTTTTTTCAGCTTTGCACACTAATGGAAAAAAGAAGAGAGTTCAATTTTGGCATGAAAAAGTTCCTAAAATCACCCACCTGCTTCAAAACAGTTGCTTGGAAAAAAAGAGTTAGCAAATTCTTAGGAGTAGTTCAAAAATGGGAAAGGGGCAGGAGGAGAGAGCACGTTTCAGGAGCAGACTAAACAAGAAGGGTAACACGAAAAGACGACTGCAAGACGCACAGCGTACGTTTGCCCCACTCAAAGAAAATTAGGCAGTGTACAACAGATTTATAATTTAGTGCATGACTTGAGGCTCAATAAACCTTAGATGAAACTGCTTCAGTGGGCTGATTTATGAGAGCATTTTCATGTGCTCTTCAACTAAACTCGTGTCTGTTTATTAACAATCCTGTTTTATCAAGCAGTCGCTCTTTGTTCAAGCCTCGTGTAAGAGCTCTTTTCCAGAAATCTGTGCCTAAGTGGACTGTGTCATAAGACTAGGTATCACAGACTAAGAACTGCCCGCAATATTACAAGTATGTATTTTACATCAGCTCAGCACACAACTTTAAAATGGGTGCGAGACTCTAAAAGTACATACTAGATAGGGGATCTGTCTACACCTAGATATAAACGTACACAAATATATCAACCTAGACAACAAAACAGCAACTGTGGGAAACGTTTCCAGCATCTGCTGAATGTTGCCTACGAGAGTGTCAAAAAGCAAGGTATGAGTAGCTTGGACCCGACACATGTGACTGTTCTAGGGAAAAGTCTCTTCGCCGTAGCAGTAACCCCCAGCACACAAAATACCCCCATTAACACAAAGTGTGTGAGACCAGCTTGTATCTTAATTCCACTTCTGTAATTACAGTTTGGAACTTTTCCCTTCCTTCAGGCTTCATACTTTCAAACGCACAACTCCTAGAGTCACGCATTTTCCTCCCCGTCACCTTCCCAAGCATCTCTGGATGCCGAAGTCATCCAAAAGCATCACAAAGCTCTGGACCGCTAACATTAATATCGGGCCTGGGCATGCAGTACAGAACGTAGGCTGGCTTTAAGCTTTCTGCCGGGAGGAGGACAGACAATACCTGATCCAGCACAAAGCTCGACTGGCAGAGGCAGAAAGCCTGGTTGTATAAAACGTTTTGGACATATCTGAAGCAGCCAAGGGAGCTAATGCACTTTCAGCACTCCACAGAGTGCAGTCACAGCATTTCTGATCCAATTCTCGGCATGCTGAAGTCATAAGCGGTTTCACGATATGCTGGTTTCAAAAACATAATCCAGCATAAAGGATATTTTTAACATGGACGATTTCAGTAATCTGCTTCAACACTCAACCTCATACACAGCCCATGTGGCACAACCGAGCAGCTCAGAACAGCATTACACAAGCAGGAACCTCCGGAAGCGTGCTTACCACCAAAACCCTCACGCAGCTACAGTGTGTGCTGTCCAACTATAGACTGCGACCTGCAGAAGTGCATGACTGAGAACCATGAGTATGTCAAGGGTTTTATTTGATTTCTAAATAGTAGAGGCCTTTGGAGGGGGGGAGAGAAAGAGAAGGGGGAGGAAAAAAAAAAAAAAAAATCAATCTCTGCACATTTTACCTGGTTACTAGATTAAAGTCCCTGTAAGATGCTGTAATTTCTACAAGTTAGACAAGTTACTCAAAAGTAAGAAGGGATGTGATACCATTTGAGATCACATCAAAAGGAGTGTGATCAGAGCACACAGCTGTAAAACTAAGACAGAAGAGGCAAAGTCACCCAATCCAAATGTCAGCACGTACACATAATCCAGGCAGAGGAAAACAACTTCTCCAAAGATAGTAGACAAGCAAGAAAACCAGTGGGCTTTCAAAGACTGAAGTGCTCCAAACTGACCTCATCCTCACTGAGTGACAACTGCCTGTCCGGAAGACTTTATAGCAACTGTTCCCCAGGGTAGATAAGACAAAATCTCTTCTCAAGAAGGTCGCTGGCATCCGTCCCAGTGCATACATAAAATGCTAATTTAATAATAGTCAATCAAAACTAATGCGGACCTGATAGCTAGAAATGCAAACAGCCAATTTTCAAACCGAATGCCGTTTCTGCCTCCGCCAGCTGCACTGGGAGGGGAAAAAAAAACAACCACCCCAAAACCCAACAACAAAAAAAATCCCAAAACACAAAAACACAAACCAGTGCAAGTTTACAGAAGATGAAGACACAACATTCCCAGAGAGAAGAGGAAAGAGGGGACAGAAATGCAAACCCAAGTTATTTTAAAGTCATCTGAGAACAAACCGAAATAAAGAATTTAATCATTTCCACCAATTTCCACCAGTCAGAACAACAGAAGAAACTAAGTTACAGCCCACAGCACCATGAACCCAGGGAGCCATTCCTTCTCTCAAGAGCGCCAAGTGCTTAGCAAAATACCCACCACGCCAACACAAGCCCCAGAACCCAAAGGATGCAGGTCCCTTAGGAATGACACCCACGAGGATCGTTCAGCAGAAATATGACTGCGACAACTCCTTTCTGCATCGCCACAGCAGGCTCGCGATCCTGTTCAAGAAGAGCAGTCTCTTGTGCCTTCTGGGGGCTACCATCAGGCTGTTGGGACAAAAATCACATGACGTTTGATCCCTGGCTATCGCTAACCAGACTTACACCCACCCGCAGGGAAACTTTTCTGCTACTCAAAATTTCACGTCATGGTATCAGAGGGGCAGGTTCGTATGTGGTTTTGCCAATATTATCAAAGAAAATAGTTGTCACGGAGCACCGATGGCCATTGGGATAAAAGACGGTCTGGGGGAACCGTGACCACTAGCCTCACGAAAGAGCTCATCCACACATTCACTCCCTTGACAGCACCTGCAAAGAAAGCAAACGGAGATTTTGTACCCTTCTCAATAACATTCCGGCAGTGGGCAATAGGGAGGAATCACCGGTGTACAGAGCAAAGCACTACCTTTGGGCACCCTTTGCCCCTCCGCGAGCTCAGCTGATAGAGTGAATAGAGTGATGCATCACAGCGACCTGTTTACTACCGTGACTTCGAAGTGCGGTGCTGCTGAAGAGCAGACCAAGCCCGTGATCTTTAAACTCAGACCTGCAGACTATCAATTAGCCATTAATAAGAATTTGGCCCAGACTAGGCAGGGGCACATGATTGCATTTTTGCTGCATTAGTTAGCGAACAAAGCGATGCAGGTTCTTTCGCCACCAGGACACCGACTTAAACAGGAGGAACATGATGCAGCATAAAAGCAGAGTGGTATAAGCAGACAACGCATGATCCTGCATAAAGTCAATCCATTTAGAAACGTTAAACTCACTTTACCAGCAAAATGAGTTTGCGACTGGATTGGCATTTTGCTTCATGGGAGAGTAATGTTCTTAATTTGGTTCTAAGTGCCCTAAAGCTGGATTTACTGTATCCTCCAACCACAGCCAAGAGCGCATAACTGAACTGCTGAGCAGGCAACTCCCAAGTTTTAACAAGACTGTCCTCTAGATGACATCCATCTAAGGCAGCCCAAAATAGACTTACTCATATCAGCCTAAAACAAGACTGAGAACCAAACAATAACTCAGAGCTGATAACTAGCTTCTTGCCAGAAAGTGTTCATAGCTACTTCTTACAAGCTCCTTTCTAGTGACCCATTGCCATGGAAGAACAACTTGCGGGGAAAAAACTGGTAGGAGCACAGTGTTGCTGATAAGCAGCACTGTTGTAGGAGGTCCTGAATCCTCCAAAGTAACCTAAAAACTAGCGTAATGACTAACGAGCTTGTCCAGCAGACCAAGCAGATTTCCGGAAGAGAAGAGAAAATGTGACTTTAGCATAGGTATTTCTTTCAGACAAAGTCTGAAAAACCTCATCCACTCTAGGAATGGACTTTGAATAAATCATTCTTCTGGACAGAGACAGCCTAAAAAATTAAGACCACTTGCAGCTTCCTTAACCAAAGGAAGGCTACTCATGTTACCCAGACTCCCGTAGCACTTCTACAGCCACTCAAGCAAGGTTGTCACGAGAATGAGTTCCTCTCCCTGTACCAGTAGCTGGCCCCTTCTGACTCCAAGAACACAACAGACATCCCTAAAATGTCCTCTTCAGGAGGGAGGGATTTCCCACGTTCCTGTGCAACTCAGCCCTTCAAGCCATGGCATTTTAACACGAGCAAGTTACACAAAAAATACTTTATAGCTCCCTCATTCTCTTTCCTCCTCTTCCTGAACTCTGTAAAGTAAGAGTTCCTAGTTCTGCTTTATGAACTATAAACTCAAAAGCATCTTCAGGAGCCACAGTTAATGTTAACACACTCTGTGTGATACACAGCCTACAACAAAACAACGTGCAGGTTGATTTTAAGCAGAGCACAAGAATTAGTGTGTGATGCCCGTGAGAGTTAAGTTACGAAGGTAAGGGGCCAGGAATTGCACGCTAAGATCTGATACGCAAGCGTATTGGACCAGGCTTATTTGCTCGTGTTGATCACCCACTGTCTGCTTTCATCCTCTTTTTCACATGCATCTGCCTAAAAAACTGGAGGCAGACATTCTTTGGGGGGAAACCTCAGACAAACAACTATCAGTAACAGGGCCAAAACAGTTGTTCTGCTTTGGTAATATATATTTATAAAAGCACAACAGGATAAACACTCCTTTTTAAGCTGGCAGGGCCAAGGAAATGTTTTACGGACCTACTGATTTTAAAAAAAAAAAAAAAAAAATTAAAAGATAAAAAGCACTTCTCCAGTTTGGAGTATCAGGCGGAGCCAGCGTGTCTGGGGACGGAGAGAGCAACGCAAAGCAACATGCGTGGTCAGCACCCATTCAGCATAACCTGCCCAAGTTGGTCATCACCTGGCCTCTCCGTAGCTGTTCCGATTCATCCCCAACTCAACAGAAATCCTTCCGACCAGTATTCCTGGGTACTGTACTTTCACAAGTGGGTACCTGCAAATTTCACCGGTCATATTTAGCCGGAAATCTCCATTCCAGAAGAGGGTACAACGGTGGCCAATTCCAGCTCATTTTCAACGGAGTTTGGATATGAAGCTGCCTTTTGTCCTTTTGGTGATAACAGCCTCAGTAAGGAAAAGAGATAAAAGGTAGTCCTCGGTGACTCTGGCCAAGTCACATGCGTCTTAACCATTAGCTGCAGGCACTTTCTTAAATACACAGTATAACCACCTATCACCGAACCCAGCTTGTAAATCTCCATGTAATCACAAATTTCTTGGAGATACCTGTTAACAAAGAACAGCTTTATGCCCAGCACCTAATTGCAATATGGCTGTTTAAAGGTAAAAGGAAAATAGTCTATGGTAATATTAAATTCCAGTTATCTGCACCCATTATCTTGCATTTTTTTATTGCCAAGTGGAATGATTGGTCCGGGAACTGAGCCAGAAAAGTTGGGCTGATACCACAGTTCAAGACGTCATAGACACTACTGAGAATTTCAAATTCAAGATCATATCCAGAAGTGTGCTGACCTCTCTGCGAAAAACACTAGGTGTAAGTCAAGCCTCCCCAGGAAAATACTAAGCTGTTTGTAACCCAAGGCATTATTGTACCAGGAATACTTAACACAAAGGTGTCTTATTCATCATTTAGAATTAAAAAGGCAGAAACAGGTTCAAGAAAGACGGCTTCATTTGTAGAAAAGTAATTACAGAAACTGTTAGAGTTCACAGAAATCTCTATGCACTCCCACATTTCTCCACCACTGAAGGCTCAGAGGACATTCAGGTTACTTGCCGGGAGATATATTTTGAGCACGATGAGCTTAAGTTGATTTTGCAATGCTTTTTAATAAATTAAGTTGTATACCTAATATTCAGTGAACTGCATTGGCTCTGGGCTCTCCTAGCTTGATCTTTAATTCGAGTAATTATTTTAAAAGCTGGAGACATGATCGTTCTTTATTCAGTGTCTGGAGAGGATTCTAACACTGCAAGATATAGTTGGGGTTTCCACAGAGTAGTTTTGCAGCGTATTCCCTTTCAACAAAAAATATACATTGCATTTTTGGCAAAGAGAAGAGATGGGTGATCCAAACTGAACTTACTAAATAGGGAATTTTTTCTTTTGCAGCAACTCTTGCTGTTTCGCTGCTTTATTCACATGTCCAGAGTGTCCGTCCCGGGTTAAACTATAGAACGATGATCACAGTTATGTGCCCACTCCTTTAATTTATACTGCAAATAGGGATAAGCCATTAAACCAAGTAGTCAGAGCATCATGGTTGTAGTTCAGTGCCCACAATAGTCAAGGAAGGGTGCCTGGGCTTGCCTACGTTGTCAGTGAAGCACGGGCCCAAGCCTACACTCAAGCCCAGACTTGCTCACATTCTTTCCATGCTAGCAGGCTCTCAGGCTTAGCTTCAGCGCACTTCTAGGATGGAAAATTCAAGGTCTACCACAACGCCCAGCAGACCCAACTTTTCCTTCTCGCCACTGGACACCAGCAAGGTCCCACGTACAAGCTAGTACTCTCTAGAGCAGCAGCAGGAACCGCAGGCCAGTCTCGGCAGGCACGGACGCTCTCTGTGCAAACCACGAGGCTTTGAGCCAGGGAAGCTCTGAGCCGTCGGGCTTCGCACGCCGAAGCCTACTCGCAGACCTGCGCCGCAAGTGCAACAGCGACATTGCCAGGGACAGAGAGAGCTTGGCGCAGCACTGATCCCTCCTTTCCCCTGCCGCCCGCTCGGACCGTCGCTCTCGCGCGTTCTCAGCCACGCGTCCGAGGGACACAAGTCATCTACTGAACTGCGTCGGGTACTCAGCCTTCCTTTTGCATTCAAGGCTTAGCTAAATTTTCTTCAAATGGTTCTTTTATTTTCACCCACATAACACAGCATTTAAAAGAGCACTCTATCTTTTTGAACGGATCTATTTTCAGTTTAAATGTTTCACCAGACTTCGTTTTAGTTCTTTTTACAGTTACACAAGCTATCTACATTAAGCAGAGCGAAGCACCAGGTAGAGTAATGCATTAATCAAAGGAAGCCTTTTCCAAACTCAAAACACAGAAAAGGCACATACTCACCTTTTCTTCTACTAAGCCCACCGAAACACTTCTTTTGTCTGACATGAGAGAGCTCATTCAGGACTCTGATTTACCCTAATAACGTGTCAAAATCCACTTCCCTAGGCACGGTTAAGGATAACATATACCATCCGCTGAAGGCCACAGAAAGCATTCTCAAAGCTTGTATGACATGGAAGGCATACGTTGTGGGAGACAGACTGCCCTTCCTTCTAAAACCCAATTGCAGCTTTTCAATAGATAAATTGATCACTGACTGTTCATAAAGAGGTAAAAAATGTCAGATACTATTTTATCCTGAGTGAAAAGCATTTACACAGTTATGGGAAAATCTTTGCATACATCACATTCCTGTAGAAGTAGTTCTTGCTCTCTGAAATGGAAAGCATTTGAAGTTAACACTCTGCTAACAACATCTGTCTATTCGAGATGTTTTTTCAACAAAATTAGTGATGTCATCCGACAGGCTACAGGTGAACTGTGACTGAAAATACAACCTAGGCACCTAGGACTGGATGATCGTGTAGGTCCCTTCAACTGAAATATTCTATTCTATTCTAAACAAATATTCTATTCTACAACCTCTCTCTAACGCCACCCTTCAAGTCCCTATCAAAGATGCACTGAAGACTTTGCACTGGTCTTCAACCGATTTCCAACCCCACCCCACAAGCAGCTTGCCTTTGCAATCTAGACTTTGTTCCTACACCCCTCCAACCCCGTTCGATCCGTTCTCTCCGCTCGCTGTACTATCTCACCGTGCGTTTCTCCTGTTCATACCAGCGGAGCTACTCACGCAGGGCTCAATCCAGCACAGCACTTCAGCACGGCCTTAAAGGTCCACCGGCTGAATTGCTTCAAGGCCAGAAGTCACCTGTGCTAAAGTGCTGTGTGGGATGAAGGCAACAGCCCCACAGCAACCAACCTCCCACGAATTCTAAGAAATGTACCAGAATCGGAGTCTGCCGTACCGTCAGCAGCCATGTTAACCATGCCGTCGCACTTCAACGGCACGGCTCCGCGTTTCCAAGCTTTCTCCGTGCACCGATGCAGACACTTACTGCACCGAAACTCCATCCACCTCAGTGCCTTTTTAAGCTTACCCATCAGCAGCACTGCAAAGGCATCTGGCACTGCTTCCACAGAGCACCACGTTCACACTTCGCCCGGGACAACGCTCCTCCAACTTGGTTATTACTCACAAACCCAAGCCTAATACATCATGAGATGTTGAACAATTTATGTGGAACTACTCCCAGGGCACTACACGCTGTATTGTTGTGCCATTAAGGCTTTGGAACAAAGCTTCGTTGGGGACAGAAGAGAACAAAGTGCCCATCTATTTTTTCATTGAGGTTATTGTTTCTGCCTAGAAAGACAGACAAGCTAAAGAACAGGGCTACTGTTCTTTAGCCGTGCTGTTTGTCTGCTGAATGCAGGAACTGTCAGATGTGGAAGTGATATCAGACTATTCAAATTTAACAAGAATTTGGGTAAAATCCACTTCATGATCACCAAATTTGCCAACTATGCGACCTAAGCAAAATTTGCATGTGCAGTTCCCGTCTATGAGAAATACACTTTTGTTCAATTCTAGTGCAACAAAGCAGGTTTAATACGCTCAAACGCTACTTTTCCTTGAGCTACTGGGCAACTATTTCCCAACCTCATTCTAAACACAGAGTCTTCTCATATTCAGCAACCTTGACGAAAGATCTTTGTGCTTACGTATAAGGGTTGACAATGTGTCTGGAGTGTTATATAGTCACAGATACAATAAAAGCAGTTAACTTTCGCAACCTTCTGTTCCAGGTTAAGAGTTGAGATGAGAGACTCGGATCAGAAAACTTTCAAGAGGTGATTAAAATCAAGTGAAAACTTAAAAAAAAACTCAAGGTGAAAACACTCTAATCTTCAAGTTGCACACACCGATGAAAAAGACGGGCAAGTTCTGTTTCTCCACCTACTATACAAAATAGACAAAATATGATAATTTTAATGAAGATGATTACTTGACATGCAAGACTGCAGTCGTCTTCTCTGACTTAAGGTTACACATCCGTGTAATCAAAAAGTTTGCATGTTTTGCTTCAAAAACAGTAGCAGAAAAAGATAGAATATACCACAGGAGTAAATTTTAAGTGAAAAAAACCAAAAATTTGTTGCGTGTGCAAACCCACTAGGATTTCTTGCATAATACCAGCTCATTGTCATAACTTGTAAAAGAAAGCAAAATTAAATCTCCACAGGGGAACAATGACATAAAATTTTAGCCTGTTTAATTAATTCCACAGATCAGCAGCAGTCACCTTTCACAGGTTAAAAAAAGAGGCACCATTCCCACCATGGCCTCCACAGTTCTGAGCACAGTTTTCCACCCGCAATTATTTGTGTCCATAGCCAGGCAGATCATGGAAATATCCAAGTTCCAGATCTAGCGGTAGGAACACTCAAACGGATCAAAAAACAAAAGTTCAAAACCACCCCCAGAAAAACCTGTAGCAAAGAAATCCATAGCTAATGGAAGCGAAAATAAATAACTGAGCAAGTTGAAAAAGCAGTCCTTGAAATATGTCTGAAGAAGAGCAACGCAGACAAACCTGCTCCAATTCATAAAGAAATGCAATTTGTTTCACAGTCTCTGGCTGGATCCAAGCTTTTCTCCTCTGAAACCCAGACAAAATATTCACTACAGGAATAATTTGTTTACAAGGTAAGGAAAATTATATAATTCATCAAGCCAACATTTCATATTTCAGAATATTTTTAAATTTTTTCATTTATTATGGTAACATTAGAAGCGAATGAAGCAATTTTTATAATTATCATTAATAACAGAATAAAGTGATTTTAGTAATCCTCAGTCTTAAAAGAAGTCATTCGAACAATTCCCACCACCACCAAGTTCAATTTTTCAAGACTCGCTTTGAGATGTGAGATGTATGGATCAGTACTTATGGAAGGACAATTAAGGCTTATTTCAAGTCAAATTCAATACAAAGTATTTAGCAAGCGTATATTATATAGTAGCAAAATAGAAATATGACCCTGTTCCCCTATAAATGTAGTTATATAATAAAGCTAGGCTTTGAAATGCTGTGACTTGGAAGATTCCCCCCCCCTTAAAGGATTTCCTTAGGAGTAGTAAATATATAGATTAGCCATATTCTCTCTCTACACACACATTTTTATATATATATAAAAATAATACATACTTTTAAAAAAAAAAAAAAATCCCCCTTCAGTCCTTGTTTTACTTTTGCAGCAGAATTAGCTCTGCTAACAGCACACATTTCTGGAATTCAGATGTTGAAAGTTCATTTGAGCCACAAATTAAAAGGATTCTGATTTTGGTGTTGTCAAATCACCTCTTCTGATTGTTCTGGTGAGAAAATAGGGCCATTTACTATTTCCTCCGATGTGCTCAGAAGGATCAGTCATACTCAAACAGTACGAATCACAGCTGACTGTTGTATGCTGTCCTGCTCTGCTTTTATTTGCACTGCTGTAAATTTGAACAGAAATCCACAATTCCGTAACAAACAGAACTGAACACCAAGAACCGAGATGCAGGTTTCTCTGATTTTCTGCTATTTCTCCCATAAAACTCATGCAAATTCTCCCCACTGATAGTCCCTGTGGCAACTTCAGAAGTTCCGTATGTGAAAAACTAGTAATTGCAGGAGAGTAATTCAAAGACATTTCTACCTCTTCAGTTAATGTAATTAGGCAATTGAAAAAGGGGACAGATGATACCATGGGGCTTCCCGGCTCGGGTCACCGCGCGGGCTCTCGGTTTAGAAACACCTGATGCAAGAGACAGCCTGCGTCTTCCCAGATGCCAAAAGGCTTGTCCACGGTCCTGTACTAAATGCTTTTATTTCATAAGAGGTACTTGCATTATAACTAATATCACGCACTAATTTTCAAGGCTTAACAGTTAACTCCACGTCATAGTATCTTTGAGCTCAATCTCCATGCAAGCTTTGACCTGAAAGACTATGGGCGCTCCTTGAAGCCACTATTCGATATTGAGTCATTGAGGTCTAGAGAGACGATGGTAGAGATTTACCTGAGAGCAAGCACTCCAGCAGGCTGCAGTACAGATTTAACTAAGTATTTTTTAAGTTCTGTAGCTTTTTACTTATGCCATACATTGTTTTATCACCTGTCTGACACTGTCCAACAGCAATAAAAAGCATTCAAACTGCATACAATCCTGAGCAAACTCGGTAGAAAGGAGACGCTACAGCAACTCCAAGTTCAAGGGCAGGGGGGGCGGAAGCATTGCTTCGAATGGTTGTAGGACTTCACCTCAACCTTGGTAATTCTATTGCTGCGTTTTCATTTCAAGCCACACCGTAAAACATAGTTAAGAGAAAGACCTCTGCCTCCCCGTTCAAGTTCTGTTATTTAGAGGGAGCACAAAAGAGAAGCTTTCCTTCCACCAGAAGTAGCACAACGACACAGAAACACACTCCTTTATCAATATTAACCGTAAACTGCTATTACTGTATTTTCAAAGAGCACTCCCTTTTGAGTCTTCTAAATGGATTTGAAGCCGGAAGCAGCTAATTGACTTTGAACAAGAAAACCTGATAGTAGTTATCAGAACCCTTTTAATTTGCTCAAAGCAAGAGTTCAAATTCTATATCTAATGCACAAAGAAAATACGCGAAAGGCAGGTCGCTGGAGCGTGACAAGGATGCTATCTCGCTAAGGCAAGGAAGTCATTTTTACCAGCACCACAGAGGTAACGACCCGATGCCACAGCACCAGAGTCAGAACGCCGTGAACGCTGTTTTCAGCGAGGCATCTTTAAACCCAGTCTGAATTCCTCTGGTGCTCCCAACCCGTAAGAAGGAATTTGAGCACAAACCAGTAAAAGCTGTGCTATTACATGTATAACAATGTAATAACATAAAATAAAAAAAAATTAAATTAAAAAAAAAATCAGAAGACTAGCAAATCCACACCAACAGACCGGCATGTAGGCACACAGGAGCATCACCTTCTGTACCCACAGGAATAAGCTTTTTCACACATCCACCTTCCTGAAGCAGCTATTTCACCCAGTATATCTTCGCTCAAGGCAACACCTTGGCTTTGCAATTGCTTCTCGCTGGCAAGACAGCATCTCCGACTCTGTCTAAGAACTGCTACCTGAAAACAGCTGCTTGCAGACTTATCAGCAGAAAAATAAATAGAGGTTTTCTCTTTACTCTCTCGCACAGGAATTTTCATTCACAACCTTGCCCAAAACACCTTCCAGCTTGTTATTTATCATGGGTCTCCAAGGTGGCAGTGCTGTTAAAAATCCTTCAGACAAAAACACAAACGGCTTCGCCGCCGTTGCTGGAAGGAGACTGGTGTATGTGAGCAAGGCGCCCTCTTTGATAAGTAGGTAGATCAGAAAACAAAAGGAGTTACAGTTTTTCCCTTCTCACAGATGTTTTCTTTGAACTGCACTTTGTGCACAAATTCATCCTTTTCTTATCGAGGTAAGACATCAGTAACCAGAGCATTTGCCCCACACCCACAGGCGGACTGTGAAAGCACATTGTGAAAGCTCTTTTACAGAATTCCTTTTAAAAACCTACTGTGAGGAATACCACAATTCAACACCAGTATATGAGGGTGTTTTCTGACTGCAGAGGAGTTTCAAGATTTAAAATTGTAACATGGAAGTTTACAGGAAAAATCTGCATGGTTACAAGCTGCAGAAAAACCTGCTGGACCTTGCTGGGAGCTGAAGGGATGTGTACAGGGTGTTAACCT
>NW_009232936.1:17030-18818 GCF_000690835.1 Fulmarus glacialis
AGGAATGCCCTGTGCACACAAATAAAAACTTCATCCCTCCTCCCCCTCAACTGAAAAAAAAGAAAAAAGCCCATCCATAATTCCTTCTCACCCCACTTTCAACTCCGGACAGCAGCAACACACCACGCTGCCAGTTCCTCCTAGGCTATCGGTCATTCCTCTGCAGTTGCCAGCCCCTTGACATCTTGGAAATGCAGCTTAGAGTAGCCCCTGCCTTAAAGTCCAGCCACTGCTTTTACAAACGTGAAATTCACACTCAGCAGGAGTGAAGGCTAAATCACAAGCAAATCCTTCCCGTGATATTTTTTTTGAACCTTAGAAGTCTGCGTCTACTTCACATTTGCATCTAATGGTGGTGGGGGGAGTCACAGAAAAAGCATCACTGCAGATTGTACTAACACATTCGCCCTTCAGATCGCGCGCTGACGCTCACGGGCAGGTGAAGTTACTGAGAGCTAAAATCACCAGCTGAAATAAAGCCTTGCAAAACTGAACTCTACCGTCTTCTGACATGACAGAAGTCACTAAGAAAAGTCTTTCAGCACTTGCTTCAGCACCAAACGGCAGGCAAGAGAAGGAAGGACACAGACTGTGACGAATCAGTTCACATACATGCAAGCACGTGAACAAGCACACAATCCCATTTAATCATTCTGCATATGATTGGAAACTAATACGACAAAATTAAGTCTGTCATGAAATGGTTGCTGGGGTATGGGAGCCTTACGTGTTGGGGTTTTTTGTTGGGGGGGGTGGCGTCTGTACCTTGCTCTTAATGCACAATTTCCTTTTGATTATCAACCAAAGTAAGAACCAAGCATATTCCTGCAGACTATTACATCAGCAATTAGTAAGTAGCAAATTCTATTCCCACACACAATATACAACTCTGCACATTTTGTTAAATCCAGCTAGCCAAATTTCTTCCTTTTTTTTTTTTTTAATGGAAAATATGTACATTTCAGGAATAACCAGAACAATAAAGCCACTAAGTAGCTAGCAGCCTAAGCACAAAGTCAGGTTTAGATGCAAAGTAAACTGCACCTCCCCGACACAGAAGAGAGCAAGCATCTATAGTACGCGGAGCAGTTCTCCGACGGAACTGTTACTGTTAGGATTCGCCCTAGGGCCCAACCTTGCTGCTGTTCACGCACCTAACTTCACCTACAGGCGCAGCTCTGTGGAACGACTGAACAGGGCTCCCGCCGCCAGCACAGAACCACGCTCTCCTCGCAGCGCAGAGCCCGGCACCTTTTCCCACACCGTGCGATACCAGGAAGCTCTCGGCATGTTCAAGTACACCGGCTCCTCCCGAATGCATGCACTACAAGGATGCGCTCCTAACAAAGGGGAAATCCATTAATAATTAATGTTGTCGTAAGAAAAACCCCAAAGGTATGCGAACAAAAGGATGATTAAATTCTCATTTCCATGTTTGCTCTCGAGCGGAGCAGCTCTGGACTGCAGTGCTTAGCAGGAAGCTCACAGAAGGGAAAACAAGCAGCAAGGAGCTCGTCTCAGCGAAGAAAATATCCCCATACGGCCACATACCAGGTGGAACACTAAGAACTTGAGAGGAAATAGGATTTCCTTGAACCGGCTGCTACTGACAACTTACTGAAGTGAAGATAAATTGAGACCGTAAAAAGTTTTCAAACACCGTGAAGCATTTTTGAAGTTAACACCAACTAGCAAGCGCCAGACGCGGGCACCTATAGAGACGAAAGAAACCGAGGGGGGAGAAACCCGCCTCGCTGTGAAGGCTGTGGGTACTTCCACCCCCCGCGG
>NW_009232937.1:0-46867 GCF_000690835.1 Fulmarus glacialis
GGGGGCCGCACGCCGTTCCCCGAGCCGGGTGCGGGGAGGACGGCGTTGAAGTCGGGGATACCGGTGGCAAACTTGTTGACCACTCCTTGCAGCTGGTCCATGAGAGACCGCGGCTGCAGGGGCAGGGGCTTGGGGGGGTGCTCAGGCAAGAAGAGGGGGGGCTCCTCCGCCATGGCCTGCAGCGGGGGGGTCGTCGCCACCCGCCTGTGCACCACCATGGAGGGGCTGCCGGGCTGGTTGAGGCGAACGGGCTCTCTATCTTCTTCCTCCACCACATTGTACAGAGTCTTACTACTGATGTCAGTAAAGGTCAGGCTCTTGCTTTGGCCGTGGTAGCTTTTAGTGAGGGGTTTGATCACCGCTGTCTGATTGCACCCTGTCTCCTGGCTCTTCACATGCACTGAGAGTCTGTGCCACATGTGTTCCCCCTTGGGAGCTTGTCTTCCACCTGGTTCAGACCATGACACAGACTTTCCATTAGAACTATGAATAAAATAAAGATGGGTTTATTTGCATTTACATTACGCAGACACGGGCAGTATAACAAACAAGCCTACAAAAACACTGATTGCTTTGCCTCATTAATAAGCCCCCCCCCCTCCAGTTCTTCGCGTCCTCCCAGAAACACTACAAAAGGAAAAAACATGCTCTTTTAACAGCAGCAATTACTGCGATTTTCATCCAAAGGCAATTACTCCCTGCTGGTTACCCAACCCACAGCCACCCTGGAAAGCCTAGCCCCCGGGAAGGGCTCTGGGAGGGCTGGCGGTGTTTTGAGGGCTCTAGCTATGTCATTTTGTACCTCGCACGGGGAAGAAAAAAAAGGGGGAAAAAGTCACAGGAAGAGCTTTAATTAAGCCAGATTTATAGCTTATAGGAAATATTTCCAAGCTGTTGGAAGAAAAACAACCCACAGCCTCAGCCTTTAGCATGCTGGATAGAGAGAGGAATTGGTACTAATCCCTCCTTGCCTTTTTATTCCTTGGCCCCCATTTGCACTTAGGAACAGATTAGCTATTACAGAAATGAAGGACTCGCAGGACCTGCGTCAGTTAGGAGGCAAACACACTTCTTCCCAAGTGACTGTTATTTACAAACCAGGACAAAATGCTGGGATTGAAAGCAGTTGGTTTGTGTGGGTGGAGGAACGAACAGCAACACAATCATGGCGAGTCGAACCCTCCAGCACGCAGGCTGGATCCCATCAAAGTGCTGGGGTGTTTGGCTGACGCTGAGGAATTGTAGTGGGTTTTTTTGCATTTCCCTGTACCTTTGCTGGGAACAGCACTCAAAGCAGAGTGGTATCTCATTAGCAGCTGGGGGGACAGGGAGCTGAGCGTGCGTAAGAGGACCAAGCAATTGTTTAATTGCAGGTCAGGCAGTAGAGATCATTTACAAATTATAATATATATCACCTGGGTGAAAACCAGAGACAGGAGAGAAATTCTGAGATGATTTATGCGAAGCAGCCTTATCTCAGGGTTTCATACCTCAGGGGGCAGAAGTAAACAAAGGATTAGATTTCAGACCCTGTGATTGCAGTGCAGGTGGGAGGCAATCTGGGTGGGAGGCTGGCACAGCAGTGTTGCCTCCTGCTACGGCACACACCAGGGGAGATCGCTTCCCTTACATACAGCCTGCAATATTGTTCTGAGTATTTTTCTTTTCCTTGCTCAGACTCCTGTGCTTCTCTTTTTCAGGGAGAAAATAATTGCCAGTTGAACTTCCAACAAAAAATTGACTCACTTTGTGATAGCTGGAAGAAACCAGTACAACACAGATAATATTGTAAATCTGGCAAAACGGAAAAGAAATGTACATGACAATGTGGCACTTTTCTGCTGATCAGTAAATATTCCTGGAGAAAAAAAGAATTTGAGATCGATCCAAGCTGGGAAGTTCATCTCCGACTCCAGACTCCAAATGCTGGACCTGTGACTCACCACCTCTGTGGGAACTGGCTCACAGGCCAATCTAAAAAATTCGTAACTCCCCAAAGTAACTCCTATCCCTAATTGGTAGGACTTGGAGCTCTTTGAATTTAGAGCTTTAACCTAGAGGGGAAAAAAAGCCAAGTTCTCAGCTGAAGAATGAAACCTGTATATTATAGTGATCAATGAAAAGATAAGAATGAAGGTTTAGAAGCATTCTCGTTTTGATCAAAATGAGCTGTGGTATACTTTTTTTTGAAGTGCTAGAGAGATAAGCAAATGAATGTAACTGTTGGGTGTGAAAGATTTTTAAAGTAATATTTTAACATACCAAGATCTACAAACTCTTCACACAGAAACACATTTTGTCTGCTTTGACTTCAAAACAAGTCTCTTCTTGTACAGAGGAAAATAAGTCAAGTGCTCTCATATTGTATTTTGCTGATGCTATAGCTTACAAACACTGCAAAGGGCTTTTTTAAAAAAAACATGATGATAACTGCTGTCTCCTCTGCTAAGTCCACTTCTGCATCATTTACTTCTTCATATCTAGTTCTGGTGCGTCATTTCACTTTTGAATCCCTCCTCACACCATCTGTTTAGTCTCTATCTCATTTTGTTCCCAAGATTTTGTATTTTACATCAAAGGCAAGCACTGCTATTTTAAGGAAGGAGAGACTACCTCTGTCTTCTATTCGGTTCATTTTCCTCTCCCTCACTCTCAAATTCTGTTCTTCTGACTTCTTTCTTCTGTAGCACTCTCCGTAATGTACTTCATCGAGCCCAAGCCAATGGCCGTACTTAAATCAAACTGCGCTGGGACTGCAATACCCAAAAGTGAACAAACCGCTTAATCAGGATCTGTCTGTTACCGACTCGCTCTACGGCGAAAGCTGGTGCCACCGAAGCGCCTTGCCTCCGCTTGCCAGGGCTTACTGCTCCTGACTCCGATGGCCTTGTGACAAATAGCTTTAGAGCCGCAGTGGCTCTCCATGGGGTCAATCTGGTGATTTCCACCGGGAAATCTCTCTTTTCTGTTACTGTTCTCAGTCTCTCGTTCCAGCTCTTTCCCCGCTGTGTCCGTGCACCATTAGCCTGTTAATGAGTCACGTTTCAGACTGAGTCACAAGACTGTCACAGAAATACCTGGGCTCTGTCTTGCTGGACAGCTTGGAGGGAGTGACGCCGAGATTGACATGTTCAGGCAGAATTAACAATTAACATGCAAGAAAAATGCTTGTTATCCTGGAACAAAGACCAGCCATCTTGAATGGCATTAATTGACATTTAGACAAAAAGTGAAGATGGGACTGGAAAAGCTCAGACCTGAACTAGGTCTTGGTGAGATAGGACTCAACTCGCTTGTGCAAAGCAATGGTGACAATCCTGACTGTATGTGGGATGCATGGTCACCATTTGCTAAGTGACTGTCACCTTTTTTGAAGGCAGCATCTGTGGGAGAAGGTGAAGCTCTAAATAATCTGCCTGGTATAATGGGAGAAGGGACGATTCTTCCACATGAAGGCAGGAGAGGGCAGCAAGCCAGATCACAGTTGGGGTATTGAAAACACAGTGGTGTTCAATTGCACAGTGACGAGGTGGGACTAACTGGTGTTTTCTCACCTTTATCAATAAGACCATTACCAATTTCATGTCCATCATGTATTTATTTGCCTTTCCTAACTTTCTTTTTCCTTTATACAATTTCCCATAGGATTTAGACTTTACACTTACTGCCTAGGAGTGAACTCCTTGGAGTTTCAAGGGATCTTAAGGTTTGTAGTTCTGTATTACCCAGTGTGACACTCCAAGCACTATTTCTTCAAGTACTTGCATCTAGCCTAAACGTTCAGACAGGTTCTTGAATATCCTATCAACACATAAGGTGGGCTTGCTTTTAATTTATAGACCACGACATACATTGAATTTAGCTGCTGTTTCTCAATTTTCACCACAGCTTTGTCTAGGTTTTTTTGTATTTTTGGGGAATAGATATAAGTATATTTCTTGTGTGAATTTTTATTAGTTCCATGAGCAGATCTGTCGCTATTTTTGGTAATTCAAAGTGTTGGTTTTATACATGCATTGATCTTTACAGTGTACTCTCTGCATGACTCTGGGGCAGTCATTTTCAGATACTTTCAGCTGATGATTCTAGACACGAAACAAACTGGAAAACAACTTCAGACCTTAATAGTTACTTGCAGAAAGTCTTTAAAAGAAGATGTACCTGAATCTGAGATTGTGGTCCAAAACACTCCTACCCTGCCATTTCTCACCCCGGGGACATGCCTACATCTTGTTAGAGGGCTCACTGTTCACTGTTAATTATCTCCAGCTGCCCAAAATCCCACTCCTGCTTGTGACTAGGACTGCTCCAGACTCAAGTCCAGTCACAGGCCAAGAAGAGAGTCCTGCTCCTGCCAGTGCCTGGGGGATCTGACCTTGGTGGCTTCCTTGGAGCAATGTTGAGTCTGAGCACCTCACGACTGGTGGTTCCTCCACACACGGCAGGGTCCTGAAGATGTCTTACTTTAGGCACTGGATAGCAAAGGTTTCTTTACATCTTAGAGGCTGAATGCTCCTGCGGTGGAAGACGATTGCCCCATTTCTGAGAGCCAGTGGTCTAAGGTTATCTAGCCTGTGCAACTCTCTGATCTTCTCACCAGCGAAGCTATAGCCTGAGACCCAGCGCATAGAGAATTAGATAATTTCAGTCATGTTTGCCTGGACCTTTGTCTTTTTTGCCTTGAATGTTTTATGCATAACAATCCCTAACTGATACCACATTAAATGGTTAAACAGAGTGATATTCCCAGGGTGCTCTGGTGAAGTTAACTTTAGGAACAGACATATCGGGAAATGGCTCTTCATCTGATATAGGGCCTGTCACTGCCAGAATGAAACAGCTGGAGATGCAGTCAGGCAAAGTGCTTGATAAAGAGCCTTTCCAGTTTAAAAAGAAGAGACATTCCTTGATCTCTTTGGAGTTCATCCCCCATTTCATCCCTTTAGAATGCCAGAGTTGTGGTCTGTTATCTTCTCCAAGTGGCTATGAGCTGAGGGAGCATCTTAAGCTTGCTGAGATGAGGGATACAGTCATTTGGGCCAGGCCTGGTGGTGTTAGACAAGATTCGGGGCACAGTTTTATAATATAAGGCTGGTTTTTTTAAAGCAGCAATGACAATTAACCAAAGGAAGAGGTTATAGAAAAGTGATACATGTTCGCTTTCTTTCATTGTCAGATTGATACCTTGGTCAAACCTACCTCCTTGTAGTCACTATATTAACTGAAATGCCACAGCCAGTAGGAAGCATTGGCATAACTTAGTGGTCCCTTCTATGAAGTTAAAATTTTAGGAATGAACATTAAATGCAACCTGAGAAGGGGCTATCATCAATTCTGTCAACAAAAATTAGGTCCAAAACAAACCCTGAACTATCTTATCAGCAACCAGACAAGGTCAGTGTCAGGTACTGCCCAGTCAACAAATGATGCTCCCACCTTCACAGAGCAGGGCACCGTTAGCGGCCACCTGACAACTGTGCTCCAGAAAGCAGCATGTGCGGGGCTGTCCCTGCGCACTTACACAGAGATGGCCAGCTTACAGATACAGCAGAGAAGCAAAGCAAAGGAAAGGCCCCATCCAAAATCTGTGCATTGGACAAAATCTTTTTCAGCCCAAACAGCAGTTGCTGATGGATGCCCTCCTAGGAAAGCCAGCAGAGGAATTTCTGCCCTGCCCACAGAAAAGCAGTTAGCTATCCACAAGCTTTGTCCAACCCTGCAATCACATAAGAAGCAATAATGAACCTGAGCAAAGCTCTGTCCTGCTCTGGCCTCACCATTCCCAGGACCCAGGATAACAAGCTTAAAATTTAAGGCTAGTACCTGCACTGCAGCACATTGCAGATGCTTTGCTGGTATCCCCAAGGTCTCTTCCATTATTGTCTCCATTTCAGTAAGGCCACTGGGGCATGAAATTTGATTAAGGGAGTGAACTTGTTTTAATCCAGGGTAGTGATACCTCCCTGTGCTAAAACAGGACCCTCCTCTCGGAGCTGCAGCAGTCAACCCTGCCCCTATCAAACAGAGCAAGCCACGCTGGTTAGCATGTTCCTGCACGCCTAATTTTTGGAGCGTTGCTTCTAGGGACTCATCTCTTTTACCAACCCAGGTTTAACCTCTCCATGGCTAACCCAAGAGTGAGGGAGCCATCATCGACCACAGTCCCTATCTGGTGTATGCTCAGGTTTTTTGCCTGATAAGCGTCAGTTATTATCACCTAAAAGAAAAAAAGAATCACAAACCAATTTCAGCCTTAGTCCATTTACACCGTAATCTCTATCTCAGTGATAAGAGGACCTTACAACAGCACTCACAGTGTGACTCCAATGCTTTCTGTGGTGCTGTATAATTAGAGCAAAGTTTAACCTCCCACTGGTGTGTCTGGAAATTGAAATTACTGAACTAACTTTCTCTTGTTGCTCCCCTCCCTTTTTCTTAGGACAAAATTGCCTTGGGCATGGGACACAACGTTCTATGTAAATTAGAGAGCTGCTTTAAATGGATGGTGGAAACTGTTACTCAAACTACAGGAAAATATAACGCTGTCAGGCTGTCTCACAGGGGCAGAACCTGATAAGACTGGGGGTTGCTGTGGATGAGCGCAAGCCCAGAGTCACCTTTCCAACCCTCCGTCTTGCCACTGGCTTATGTCAACTAAATCTAACCTAATTATTTCCTTCATTAGTTATTCCATTACAAAAGTTAAACATGACATTGATCTGAGCTACACATAGGCCCTATTGATAACTGACTTTTTGCTGATTTTTTTTTTTAAATTGAAATTTAAAAATTTAAATTGAAATGTTAGTATTATACAGATTGTAACGTGGATACAGTAGCTATGTCTAGCCTGAATATGTTGTGACGTGATCCTGGTTTCCATCCATAGAGTCCCCAGGTTGGGGTCAGACCCCTGGGGCAGGATCAGAGGGTGCCAGCTCCCTCCCCCCGCCCCGCCCCACCTCTATGCCCTGGTCACCCAGATGGGGAAAGCAGGAGCCAGAAGTGGAGACTGACACTTTACGCTCGTGCTACCATGGAACTGGGTTACTGCTAGGCTCATACCTCGTTCCAGGGCAGGGAATTACTCCCCAATCCAGCAGTTGAGATATAGCCAAATATCCCTAAATAAATAGATTTATTCACTTTGAGACTTAACAATTACGTATATGTACATAGGCACTTTTATACAACTGTAAATTCGGGGTGCGGGGGACGAGAGAGACGCTTACTGCAATGCTTCAACGTAGTTGAAGTCCTACAACTTTAGTATCACAGATCTTACTTAGCTCAACAAAGGTATGAGAATATTACACTGATAATGTGTATAAAGGGCTGACTACTAATTATAGTTACTAGTATTAATTTTTAGTCTCGTCTGAAATACAGAACCTATGTCACATTTCAGTCATCCATCTAATTATTAGTGAAGAAACTTTTGGTTCACCAGTGTGTTTTGTTATAACAAACTGATCAAAAATAAGTTACTACAAATAATTTGGAGAAATATATTTGCAGATTTTGCAAACATATTTTGTCTGACATTATGAAAGTGTCCTCAAAAGAGCAAAGCAGTGTTGCAGCTCACAAACTCTTCATTAAGTATTTAAAAAAAAAAAAAATCAAATAGCTACTAATGTGTTGCTTGGAGAAAACAACTTGTTCTAATAGATAATACAAAGTTCAGGATAATAAACAGTTTGTCCCAAATAGCATTCTTCTGGTGTTCAAGAAATGAAGATCAGAAACCTGCAAATCAAAGTGAAATTAAAAAGTGCTCTTACTAGTGAAAAAATTTTGAATCTGTTTATTTTGTTGTCATTAATAAGCAAACTCCACCAAATATTCAGAATGAATACATGCTACTGGATCACCTTCGTAATTTTTTTTAAGGATTTTAAAGTTAGTGCACGGAAAAAGCGTGGTGTAAATCATCATAGATCCTCTGATATCAATGGAGAAGCACATTTGTGTTGTCTGAAGAGTCTCTCATGCTGCATATTTGAATAAATGTATGTGACAGTGCAACCAATGACAATACCTGAACTGAAGCATTTATTCACACAGGCTCGAAAAGGAGCACAGCTAACAGAACCTGAAAACTGAAAATTACAATGTGTTGAGCAAAGGGACCTAGAAAGCTTAGGAACACGGGAAGAAAATGATAGAACAAAATTAATTTAGGAAAAGTGTAGGTGGGAGCAATTAAGACAAAATAATGTGTAGGGCTGGAAGGCTATGGAGATCAACAACCTTCAAAAAACATTGTATCAGAAGAAATACCATCAAAAAAAATCTCGAGCTCCTGTTGAATAAGAAACACTAATTAATGACTTTTGAATATAATAAAGCCACAGAAATAGCCCATGAATTCTGTGTTTCCCACTCAAAAGCACCACACCATGGTACAGAGATTAGAAGGTCTTTCCTATGAATGCAGTTTAATAGTAATTAAGACAGTTGCAGGTTTGTCCTTGCTTTCTGTAATCCTCTGTGGTTCTGATGGGAAATTATTTGGGGCACCACTTTTTTTACCAGAAAGATATTGACAAACTGGAAGCTGTGTACAAAACAGCAACAAAAAAACCATCAGGGACAGAGAAGACAGTGTGTGAGAGAAAGCTAAAATAGCTGAATATATTCAGTTTGATTTCAAACATCTGAAAAGCATTAGCACCGAGGCTGGAAGGTATTTCACATAGCATATAGATGCACAACTGAGAGCCCTAGATGAAATTGCAATAGAGAAAAATTACACTGAAAATCCAGAATATTTCCTAGTCAATAGCTGTATCAGGGCAGGAATAAATTCCTAATGAACTGGTAAAAGCCTGTTGCTCTGGATATTTGCTGCCAAAAAGTGTGCAGGCCTTGCAGAGGTAGCAGTCAATGAGGTCTTTCTCCCATTATAGCTTGTCAGATTCTCTGGTATACTTGAGAATTAAACTCCCAACAGTTTAAACAGTGCTCGAAGAGCCATCAGACTTGCCTTGACATGCCAGCATTTTGAGTGCAAACTTAACCCAGCTGCCACAGGAAGCTTAGTCATGAGGCCCCTCGTTTGTAACATACAGCTCTCCCTCACATGCTGTAGTAGATAAAGCAGCTAGTAAAGCCTGTGGGTTTTCTGGGTGTATCTGAAAGTTTCCATGGTAACAAATGTGCAGCTTCAGAAGTAAAGAGCCCTGACACTCAAGGCTGATGTTTCTGAGTTATTTAATATGACAGTAATTTTTTATTATTATGTATTTTCATGATTCTGCATTTCTGGCCATCTCCAGGATCACACGGAGAATGGAGATCAACATTAGCATAATAACCAACGCTAAGTATTGGGTATATCAAAACACAAGCGAGTTTCAAGTCCCTACATCTATTTGCTTGTAACTGGAAGGCAAGGGAAACCATAGCACCGGTGGTGATTTCTAGCATCTTGGGGTAGCAAAGCAGGGCTTCCTCAGGAAAATCCAGACTCACAAACTGCTGCAGTTCTGGTGACTGAGGCTCAGGCACGAGGCCAGGTGGCGGTGATGGGCATCTGGTGATATGACGGACACATGCCTACTGCTCAGCCTGGGCTGCGTGGCCACAGGGAGCTCCGGCAGTCGGTCACTGATGGAGGACGTGCCCTTGCCCTGGCCGCAGTGCAGACTGCCAGGCCTCTGAAAGTATCAGCCCTGGCTGGAGGGGAGGGAAGCCTGAGGGGCAGGGGCGGGGGGAGAAGCCAAAGCAGCAAGCTTCATGCTCAGCAGTCTGAAAAGCTCCGTTGCTTTTTAAAGCCTTTCTTATCTGTGCAGCTGCCACAAGCATTTGAATTCCCATTGACTGGTTGGAGTCCCACCAGAGGTGTTTTTCAGGAGCTCATGTGGATGAGGATTTTTTTTTTCCAAACTGAAAAAAAAATCCCAAGCATTGTCATGCAAAAAGCAGGAGGTTCAGCCTTCCCTGTGCTCAGGAGTTTTACAGTTTGTGCCCATGCTTTTTGAATATAATCTGTTGTTGCATTCGCCTTTCTTTGCCTTCTACTGGCATGCCTGTGTTGGACTCCCATTTCATCATCAGTCTTTCCAGACAGACAATTGGCGATCTGTGCCCTGGGAATCTGCAGCACTTGCTCCGGATCAGAAAAGAAGGGCATATTGTTGTCGAACTGGAAGCTAATAACAAAATGTTTGTGCTGCTCCTGACACTGGCTTTGTAAAGTTTGTCTTTAAGGGCGGCAAATCTGGTTGCTGCACAGGCCCTGTAAAACCATCACTACTGCTCCAAATGTATGACGCATCGTATGTATTTCTTCTAATCTGCAAATCAGAGGGGCAGATTTGATTGAATTAACATTATTGCTACCTGTCCACAAATAGCATAGACTGTCAGAGGCATACACAGAGCTAGAATGCTTTGTCGCTGATTAGAGGAGCTGAACAGCGTCTCTGGCCGCACAGAGACCGCGCCGCTCAAAATGCTGTGTCAGTGGATCAGAGGCAGCTTTCCACCTAGTCACTGCACAACCTTCCCTGGGGCAGGGAGCAGCACTGTTTCACATCTGCAGTTTATCAGATGGAAACGAGCATAAATCTGTCCTGGCAGAAATGAGGCGAGGCCTTTCGGTTTTTGCAACAGCTAGCATGTTTTCTCCATCGGGTTTGCATTTGCTCAAAGAGGGCAGTATTGGCACTTCTTGTTTCTGAAGAGCTGAACTTTGCTATTGTTCACTGAATGGAGAATATACAGAATCTGAACATCTTTCAGACACTATAACAGGAAAAATTTCCCTGCTATTGTTTAAAGATACTTTAGGGTGACTGTTCCTAGGCCAGATTCTGCTGGTTTTATTTACATGTGCCCGCTCATGATTTCCCTGTTCTGCGAATCCCACCAAACCAGTGTTTTCTGTGTTCCCTCTGCTGGCTCTGCAGCAGCAGTTCACTAACAAGCACAGTTAGCAGGAGCTGTGCACAGCAAAGGTGAGACAGCCACTAGATTGTTGTTTAAAGCACGCAGGATAATGTCATCTCCATGCAAAACTGTAAAAAAGAAAAAAAGTGTTGGCTAAATGGAAAAAGAAGGTAAAATTAGTACAAAAAAAAAGATGTTTTTGCAAGGTTGTAGGCATTTACAAACAAAATTGTAGGCTTTAAAAAAAAAAGTAAAAGCTGCAAAAAAATTACTTAGTGTCCTCTTCATCACATCCGGACAATCAGATTAAGGCATTGTGCGAAACAGGGGACATAAGCAAATTTCCCATCTTTAATGACATGCACCACATTTGTCCCATCATTAGACATGATAAACCAATGAGAAAGAGAAAGCAAGGGGTAAAACCACTCTTTGTCATGCAGCTTCTCTTACACATTCACTGCAGTGTGGGATTTTTCAAAGCTGCACATGTGCCGACGGACACTGGCTGGTGGGCGAGAACTCTGGCTGCCTCTTCCTGAAGATTGAAAAGAAAAAGACACCCAGTGAGTGGTTATACACATGTGCACACATGGTGGCTATACCACTCAATAGGGTGCCTGTCCCTGACCTATGCCTAAGGGTCACTGCGGGCTTTCCCATTTTTCCTCCTCTTGCTCACTGGGCCAGTCACCTCGACTTGCACACAGGTTTCTCCTTGGCTCCAGCACGGTATTGTTTAAAATAGGTTCTCATGGTGTTTGTCCCTGCTTCCTCTGCTGAGCCCTGATGCACTTTACATACCAGATGGCAAGGGCTGCTGTGCATTTAGCTGTCAGTGGGACTTCTCCCCTGGTATTCTCAACGCAGGGCGAAATTCTGAAAAAGGAGCATCTGCCTTTCGCATCTTATTTACAAAAGCATCACCAAAAGTTTTTGTTGGTGGAGTTTTTAATATATATTCAGCTCCTGCTTTTTCTCTGTGCCTCTTATTCCCATGATCTGCTTTTCCAAATGTTTCCTTTCTTTCACTTTTTAGCTTTAGCTGAATAGTCACTAGCTTTTATTATATGTGATTTCACTGTATGTGCTTCTTTTTTTTATGGAAATGTTGGCCTTATTGAGGTAGACACAAAATGAAGTGTCCTAGATGCTCTGTCTGCAATGGTAATTCCAAAAGGGATTGCAGATGGCAGTTTTGGCCATTAATATAAGACAATTTCCACTTAATTTTTGTCCTCTCCCTTACCCTATCAAGCAGATGCAAACTTCCATTTGTCTTCCCCAGTATCAATAAAAATATATACACACACGCGCGTGCTTTGACAAAAATCTCAGGTATTTTTGCACATGGAATGTATCAATGAATTTCTGCAAAAAAAGTTGTCATTGTATTGCAAATAAAATGCAAATCAAAATTCAGCATTTCTCCCCATCATAGTGCATGCTTGTCCAAACAATCATAGTGCATGCTTGCCAGACTTCTGTTTACCTCAAAACAACAGATTCATGGATGGTATGTGCATGTACTACGTACTCAGTACAGCTGCTCATGAGCCAAACAAGCCATTCTTCTCACCACATACTAAAGCACGGGAGCACAGCGTGATGTACACAGAATACATGCATACCCATTTTGGAGAGGTAGATGCCTTGAGATGACTTCTGAACTATTATGAATAAAACACAAATAAGACGTACTGCTGAGCAATTTTGTAAACCTACTCCCTTTGAAGCCTCTAGAATAATTAAATTCCTTACCAGATGTAATGAGATCTCTGCGATTTGACAATTTAAAGGCAATCATAATCAGGAACTTAGCTACCATGCTCTCTCCTACACCCTATTAAAGTTACAGAGTTTATTAAGCTCCTGATTAAACAGAATATCCAACATTTCTACAGACCTTCAGTTTTCTTCACCTATTGACAGAACAAGAGCCTTCTACTTTCTGTGCCTGCTTTGTTGAAAGTCAGAAATTAGTAGTTGATTCAGTCACAGAAGCTAATTTTACAAATCAAGCAGCAACACGCAGTTGATTATCTGAGAGAAAAATCCAGTTCTAAATGTATTTCACACATGTGCGGTGCTGTATGGACAACAGAGGGCACGCAGCCACCGAGAGCCTTGCTCAGGGACCCTGGAAAAGGTGGAAGGCTTTTGTTTCAGAGCACTGCTTGGGACCTGGGTCTTTCTGAGTCAACAGGCTTTACCAGCTATCATCCCTCAGCTAGTGCAGTTTGCAGTCGCTTCTGGCTTTCTTAGTGGCATCCCTTGTTTCTACCCCTGCATTTCTTCTTATTCAGATATATCCCCGGAGTGAGTTCAGAGCATTTTGCTCTCCAAGCTCTGAGCATCTGTAGATCTTGTTATGAAATCCTGCTATGTGAAAGAAAGAACGAAGCCTGCTTCCTCAGGCAGTCCAAAATGCTTCCCAACATGCTCAAAATACAGTGAACTCTTTTCTTACTGTGCCTGTAGTTGTGCTCCTCAGCCAAAATCAAACACAGATATTATATGCAATAGAGTACGCAACCCCCAAATGCCTCGCCAGGTTTACATTCTGTGGGAGGCTGTTGTTAAAATGCTGCCAAGCTCCATCAAAGCAGTGGTCTGCATTTTGGTCAAGGTCAAGGAGGATCCCCATATAGTGATATACAGCATATACACCACAGAAATCAGCTCTAAATCTCAAGGTTCATGCTTCAGCAGAATTTGGATTTGGATTTATAGTGAAATTTGGATGTATAGTGTTATGGGAAATGTAATGCACATGTTGATTATACTTCAGTGAATTATTTTGCAATTATCAAATCATTGTCAACTGCATAAATAAAAATAAATGCTTTTGAAGCATTCAATGTGAAGTATCCTTGTAGGCTTGCTTTGTCTTACTAGTAGTGTGTGCTAATACTGCAGAGCCCTGATTCAGGATTAGTGCCCAGATCTCTGTACCTCTCTATTTTCCTTCTATTTTTAATTACAACAATGTATCCCGTCTTCTTCCTCCTAGCCTTGCAGGCAGTGATGGCACTTCACATACATTCCTCTGGTTACCAGAAAATTAGGTAACCTGCCCATCTTTACAATATGAGGATTACTGAGTCATTTTGGGGGCAGTCTTCTCAAGGGTAATTCCTGAAACCTGAGCCCAGAAGCAGGATGGATCTTCTGTGCATTTGAACAGGGACTTGGCATACCATCATGAAAGTGTCTGAACTGCTTTCTAAGGAACCCCTGGGTGCAGTAACAGGGAGTCTGGCAGAGGAAAGAGGGTGGCAGTGCAGAGGGTTCCTGAAAGAAGTGGATTAATTGCTTTACTTTATGTTCTTTGAAGCAGAAAAATGCTTCTAGCCAGTCATTCAGAACAGGGTAGGTAACAGGCCTGTTGAAAGCTGCAGCGAGGAATGTAAAGGATCTGAGGGAAGAGCCACTTTTAACACTATTTTTTCTCTTAAGTGTAAATGAATCATCCCACGAGGCAAACAGGATTGTGTTCCTACAATCCTGTGTCAGGATTGTAGGAAAGTGTAAATTGCTATCTAATGTTTTATATCTGAACAGCTATGAAACTAGAAACATTCACCTTCTGCTCTGGAATTACTCTCTCTGCTCATCCAGACTCCCAAACAGACACAAATTGAATGAATCTGTCTGGTGTCCAAGATAACTGAAGTGCAGGACACTGTGTTACCTATCATCTGAAACCACAGACAGAGATCCTCCACCCTAGACATTGTCCAAGCTGTAAGAAAAGCTTTCACATTCCCCATAGTCAAAAATATACAGAAAAGCACAGCCCCCAATTTTATATAATCTAATCTGAAACAACTGACCATTAATGACATTAGGATGAAAGCAAGGTGGGGAGGGGATTCAAGAGGAGTGTTGATAGCATGCTGATGCTTACAGTGATAGCCCTGAATCATTCCCTAGTTTTTAAGAACTTAGGTATAACCCGTAGCTTTAATACAGGAAAGGAGAAGCCTTGTGCCATGTGCCCTGTGGCACACTACCATCACATCCTAGAGTAGTTCCTGCTCCAGCATTCAGACTGACCGCCCTCTGCACTCCCAAGGCACAGCTCAGCAACACCACAAACTTTCCAGCCTGCTTTTCACCTCCTCCACCCTCTAGCAGTCTGCCAGGTGACTGGGGAGGTAAGCACGCTTCATATGTAGAACCAGATCAGTCACGTGCTCAACTAAACACTCATCCCAAATCCTCTTGCCTCTCTAAATCTTCTGCCTAGCATCTTCCTAGGCAGAAGCACGTTCATCTTCTGATGTTTGTGTCCTTGAAAGGTCGGGTTTTATGTATGGTTGTCATGGCTGGATCAAAAGATACCTACATAAAAAGACGCAAGGCCATGTCCTTTTCCTGTAGGAAGAGGAGCTGAATTTTCAATACCTTTTGTATGAGCTGATAGATTTCTGCAATGTATTTCATTAAGCCAACAGATGAAGTTGGGAAGATGGACAGGTTTTCAGTACAAATTCATTTTTAAAGCACAAGTCCTGAATTCCAAGTGAAGTGATGGTTGGAAATAATTGCTTTGAGTTTTAACTTAATTATGCTAATCAATGGCGCAGTGGCAGTTTTTGGAGAGAAGGAAATCATTAAGAGCTGTGGAGCAAAAAGCACTGCAAGTAGGAGGGAGGTTATAGGGTCATTCGCCCTTGCCAGGCGGTGTGAGACATACAGATAATTTTCACCCGTGGAGGACTGAGGAGCAGGAGGGATTTCACAACACACCCTCTCTGTTGAGGCGTGAGCATCTGCCGAAGAGGACAGAAGGATCACAGTCACCAAGGAGAACATAGTCCCAGAAGGATGCTCAGAAAGACCCGGCGCTGAGCTGCACAGCGGAGACAGTGCTAAGGCTGCACTTCAGGTCACCCTGGTCCGGTAGGAGCCAGCTGCGTGCCCGGGGCAGCGCTGCGGCCCTCCCCGGCTGCTCCCTCCTGCTGCTCCACCCTCCCCTCCGCCCCGGCACAACCCTTGGTGCAATTGCTCAATCAACTGGCAGGGAATGACAGGGACAACTAATCTGGGTCAGAGCTAAACCAGAAAAAGAAAGGGGAAAAAAAAAATTATCAGTTCCCCGCTGCAGTTCACAGTGTGGCTGTCCAGGCTCTTGTCCCTGCATAAGTGAAGGGACAGCACGGAGCAAAGGAAGGCTTAGGGTGTCATTTCTGGCTTAGGGCAGCTTAAAGCATTTGTGGATTTACACGCTATGATAGCCCAAAGTAGCCACAGGCAAATCTCTTGGCTGTCCAGGATGGTGGCAGGAGAGATTTTTGAGATAACTTATATAACCCTAAGGATTAAGAAATGTGTATAACTTAGGTTTCAGAGAATATGAGAAAGTAAATGAGAAAGGACTGCTCACTGAGTGGCGAGTACAGAGATCCGTGGGGCCATGCTTCGGACCCCACAGGAGCCTGTACTGCCCACACGCACAAGCTCCCACTGCACACACACATGAGCCCCCGCTGCGCACCCGTGCGAGCTCCCACTACACCCCCGTGAGCCCACGCTGTGCACACGCGAGCTCCCGAGGACCCTTGCGGAGCTGCTGGCTTGCCCCCGCGTGCTCACGTGTTAACCTGCCACCTGGGCACGCACAGGAGCTGGCGGCAGTGCAGGTTAGTGCCGGCTAGCCCAGCCCTTTCAGGCCACGGCTCGGCAGGGTTAACGCCACCCACACGCTTAATCTGCTCGCTGGGCATTTTTTGCGGTCGTCTGTGCTGCTGTGGCTACACTTTCAAGCGTAGCCCCTTGTCAGTCCTTGTCAGTCTGCTCAAGGTAGATAATCCCTCTGTGGGAGCTTACACAGACTCTGGGATTTGCTTTTTTGTTGTTGTTTGGTTGTTTTTTGGGTATTTTGCTGCTGTCTGTCTGGTTAGCTGGCTGGTTTGGGGGCCTGTGGGATGCAAAAAAATGGAGTAAGTCCCAATTTCCAGACAATGCTTGATCTGGGAATGCAAGGCTTGCAAGCCAGCCAAGACAGGTTGAACTGAACCATCCGAAATGGTCCAGCTTGTGCCATGAAGAGAACTGGGCAGAAAAGAACATAAAAAGACATTTTCCATGGAAGTAGAGGGGAAGAATAACAAGAGCTTGAAGTAAGAAAGCAACAAGAGCTGAATTTCCTGGCTTTAACACACTAAGGATGAGGAAAAATTAATAGTTTGCAAACACCATGCTGCGTAAAGAGAAGGAGGGTATACGAGCTAGAAGGTGGCTTGCAGATGAGGATTTAAACTGAGCCTGTGATTCCCTGGGGATACCTGGGATGGATCAGAGGCTGAAATGCAAACACCAGCAAGCCATCTACTAGTGAGGAGCTGCTAGAATCAGATCAGGGGGCACTTGTTTTGCTAGAGTTTAAGATCAGCTTTGACATCTCTGGCTGTGGTGCTGCAACAGAGCTGAGCTAATCTAATGATTTGCTGCTGAAAGGGACAACCCCAGTTCCCCAAACCAGGGGCAGGAAGGACAGCTTCTCTGGTGCTGACATTAATGTTTATTTGACCTTGAGATCTGGCTCAAGGACAATCCAGCAGACAATAATCCACTTTTTTTTCTTTTTTTTTCTCTCTGTAAGGTTAATTTTACAGGGTGGAAGAAAACCGCATCCTGTACACCACAAAAGAAGAACCACAGAGCAGAGAAGGGGAAACAGCTTAAGAGATAACTGAAGCAGTAAGCTAGAAATGGTAAATTGTTTATAATGCAGTAATAAGAAACATGGAGCTTTTAGTTTTCAAGTGGGCTTTAAAGTGACAAATTGTGTGATTACTCCTAGCCTGCACAATTGTTTGCTGTTTACAGTGATAATGCCTATAAACCTATGCTTGTCAGGTGTGGGAGGCTGAATGCCAGAGCACATATATGCTCTGAAGAATTAGCTGACTTGTTATTTCAAAATTAAATAGTCTTTAACAACTTTAATGTGGAGGCAGATGTTCTATTGACACGATATACTTTCCTTTTCAACCCACACTTAAAGTGGTTTCTTAGAGTCCTTTGGCATAGCAGAGAACGTAACTTCTGTCGTTGGTCATGATTTTTAGTGACTCTTTGACAGTGGATGTCTTCTGTGTGGACATTAAATCTGTCATAATCTGTTCTGCAGACTTTCAGACCTGGGTCTAGAAACCCCAAAGAAAGATCTGGCAATGCTGATTTTGCCCATTCAGAGTCCTTGGGGCACAGAGCTAAGAACTGGGAGAACAGAGGAGAATGTGATCAGATCTCTGCTCTGGGTGTGAATGGTACTCAGTGCATTTGGGACAGATGGAAAACAGTGTCATAAGACAGGTGAAAAAAGCATCAAAACATACTAGCTAAAAAAAATCACAGTCAAGCAGGAAGCGAAGATGGAGATTTTGAAATTCCTCACCCTTCCCTTTACAAATTCTTAAATCACCTTAGACAAAAATAAAGGGAAGAAAGAAAGTTGCTCTATTACAAACATCTGTGGGACAGGCATTTAGCAAATAATGCATCCAGATTTTGGACTGAGTAGTGCACCAGAAGTTAGCCTCTGCTTTGCCACACACTCTGTCCAGCACCAGCCTCTGCATCTTCTTCTGTGTTCTACGAAAGTAATGTGAAGAATGGAAAAAATTAGGATAATATTAAATATTGTAGGAGGTAGTACAGGTGTTTGTAAATGAACGTGTCTGAATTTTGGGGTATTTTAAGAAAAATGGGCTTCTGCAGGTGCCTGGCTAGCGTGCTGTGTCCTGTCCCTGTAACAACTGGAACTCAGCTGCTGGTGATGGTAAGGCACAAAGGTGTGCAGCTTGTGGTCTCACAAAGGCTAGTGCAATCATTCATGCTATTGAGACGTATGTAAGCTGAAAGTGCTTGCCTTTTGTTTCCAAAGTTTAGTAAAACTCCCATTGTCAAAAATACTCCCAGCTCTGGGAGCACAAATAGTTGGGGGGAGCTAACCTGAGCTACTGCTGGTGAGAAATTTTTTTCAAATCGTTCCTTAGCATAGGGAAGACCTGTGGAGAGCATTCCCAAATTACAGGGATGATATAAGTCAGAATAGTCAGGTCTTTGTGCCTTGGTGACAGCAGACATCATCCTGACAAATTTGCTTTGAAACACATTACTGATCAACTGACAGAGCAATGCGCGGGCCTCTTCCTGCAGCAAACAAAACGTATGTGCTAGTGTCATCCACCAAGGGCTTCAAAGGTATTTCTCTAATGAAACATAGAGCAATGGTGGACTGAGACTAACACTGTATAATCAGGATAAACCCCTGCTCAGACAATTTAATTTCTAACAGTGTGGAAAACCATACATGTCTACAGTCCTCTAACAGAGATGGACCATCTTCTCCCTCTCGGGGTGTGATTCACCTATGAATTACAGAGTCTTGCCAAAAATCAGGTGCTCCGTCAGCATGTGCTTGCAGCATCTGCGGTTTGGCTTGCAGTGTTTTGTTTTGTGGGGCATCCCTGAGCAAAGGGCAGTGCTCATCGCAGGCAGGGATAAACTTGGTGGAGAAGCCAGAATGCAAGATGCCTTTCACACCAGTGAAAGAGGTGACATCCAAGAGTGCTGTCCTCTTCTTGGGCTCTTATGTGCTTGTGTGTCCCTAAGCATGAAAAAGGATTAAATAAATTAGCAGTGGTTCTGCGTTTCACATTAGTAACTTCACACAGAATTGCTGGGATGAATCAAGAATATTCTTCTATCTACATCTTAATTGAGGAAAAAACCAAACCCCTGTATTAACTGTATATAGATGTGTATAGTGCTTGTGTTGTTTTATAGCCTTATCCTTCTATAGAGAATGCCAGGGATCCACATGATATCCTTCAGTACCCAAATTTTTGTTCACCTCTAAATTAGCTCAAAGATGTATGAAATCACAAGGTGGCTCAGAGATCCCTGCAGAATAAACACTTGCAGAATATCCTGTGTGTTTATTCTAGCAAGTATTTGTACATGAATTATCATGTGTTCATGAAATGTCACAGCTCTGCTTCTGCTGAGGGGAGGTGAATAACTGAGGCACAGGGCTGAAACATCACACCTTTGAGGATAGGAAGGAGGTAAAATGCATTCTTGACTTAAAAAAAATCTTAAAGTAGCCTCTAGAAGACTTGTATTTTAGTTCTTTATTCCATTTCCATTTTAAAATGCCGAATTAAATAAATAAATGGCTGTTATGCATTTTAAAATGATATTTCAGACCACCCCCCCTTAAACATGGGTTGGTGGTTTTTTTTTTTCCTAAGTATGTGCTTATGAGAGTTGGAGTCTGACTTCTATGTGTAATATAAGGAAATACCCAGGTTTTTAGGTGCTTATCTGGATGCGACCTTCAATACCTATTTATTTACTTGACATTCCTAAAAGGAAAAGATTTCTTCCTTATTTTTCTCACAGAGAGAATTCTAACCAAAACAACGTGAGATTATGGTACCAAGCAGATAAACATCATTTACTTATACCTACATGTCAATGCAATTGTTTGTATCACTCACATGAGTTGGTGTATTTTTGTAGCATCCTAACTGGATTGTTATGACTACATTTCAGAATAAAAATGCAATAAATAATATATACAAATACAAAAATACAAGGAAATGTAATAAGTGATCCAGTCAAGCAAGAAATTAAATTACAAGTGGTGTCCTTATTCCTGTGGTTTATGCCAAGAAAGATACTAGCCTTCCCCAGGATTTCTGTAGTACTGCCTTTGCTTCCCTTCAGTCAGGAAGCAGAGGCTGTGGTACATAACTGTAAAGCTCCCCTCTGATGTGATTGTGTATCTATGCGTCATTGTGTTTGAGTATTGAGATGCATTATACAAAGCTGCCTGGTGCTACAGCAGTGCCCGAAAGTAAAACAACATTCTGTGATTCAGCATCTTGAGAGCAGCAAAACAAGAGAAGGAGCTGTAAAACGAAGTTCTCTGGGAGTCCTTTGCTAAGAACCAGGCTGCACTCAGAGGCCATTCCTTGGGTTTATGTCCTGTCAAAATCCCCGGGGAGAACGGAGTTCTGAATATCCATGAAAAGAAAGGGGCAAAACTGCCCCGAGCTGGAAGCTTCTGAGAAAGGGAGGAAATTACATAAAACCTTACACAACAGCCCTTTCACCTAAAGGGACCGTCCAAATAAAATGTGGCTCTGACTGCTGACAAAGAAGCAGAAGTCTGGATGGGAGCCCAGGGTGCCGGTACTGTGCCCTGTAAACTAATTCAATATAACCTGGGTTTTGTCTGAGGGGGGTTTATCCCCACTGCTCTTACTGGGAGGCCACTGCAGAACCTCATTGCTCTTCTAGTTTATTTCTCTTAAATGTAGTCTCAGGCAGCCTCTCTTTGGTCACAGAAGGAAACCCAGAGGAAGAAGCCTAAACTGCCAGACCTCTTGGCTTGTACTTGATGACAATCATCCCAATCATATTGTATCTCTGTCCCTGCTCCTTCTCCTCAGCTTGCCTTAGGAGTGACATGTGATTGGTTGTGCGTGTGCTGGGACTCCCGTTAGCTGGATAATTCGCAAGGAAAACTTACAGTGCCTTATTCATTAGAAGGAAAAAATAAATTCTCTATCTCCAGACTGGTTATCTTGCACATATGTACACAGATATACAATTTGGTATATAATTTGATATATACATTTGCCATGCCTGGTTTTTAAATAAATAGGAATTTTAGTATTCATTTAAATAACTAGAAAAAATGTAAGTGTGGAATTGACATCTCAGAGTTATTTATCACCTATTCTGTCCTTTTTTGGTGCATGGGGCAGAACTACATCATATCTATTAAAGCAAATGCAAATTCAAGGCTACGGGGGCAATATTAGATATAATTACACAGCTCAAATTTAATAGACAATGCTGCAGTAGGGCTAGAAGAGATTGCTATTGAATTATTAAATTTCAGACTCCCTTATTTTGTGTTTCTTTCCAATTCTTCAACATCAATTGTAAGAGTCCCTTTGGAAACATGTAACTGTATTCTGGGAGTTTTAAATACTCACTTAAATCAAAAAACTGACAGGGACTGAACAGCTTGACTGAGTTTGTTGAATTTTCTTATTTGAAATACACATCACATACTCGAGAGAACTGGGTAAGAGCTGTTATCTGTCACAGGGCTATGTGTCCACAAAATCATTAATGGCTTAAGCCCAGTAAATAGCCCAGCAAAAGCAGCAAACGTACCAACTGCTGAGAGAGAGATTTTTGGCATTAAAACCTTCAACTATCCTTGTGAGCATTCAAGATGCTTTCCCAAAAATGCACTGCAACCTCAGGAAAGGGTGAAGGACTACACTGCATACAGAAGCTAGGCAAACACCAGGGAGGGCTGCGAAGGGGAGATGAGTCGGGCCAGATCAGGGTGCCACCTGCCTTCCCTGTGACAGCTGTGGCACCAGGGAGCCATCTTCCTCCGCACTGCAAAGGAAGCAGACTCCTCCATGATATGCCCTGGGTGGGACGGAAGGGCGAACCAAGTGCCCTGTGGTTGTGGAGCCCCGTGCCCTGATGGGGAGCTGGGAGCTGCACAGGCACAGACCAGCACTGTGCCTTGCACCCCATGGTGCCACTGCTCTACAGAGTCAGCTCCGAAAACAGGGCCTGAACGTCAACATTTTATTGCTAGGTTAATGGACAGATCAGATATACAATGACAAAGAAATTATTTAAATAAACAACCTAACCTGTCCTATAAAATTTTTCCTTCTATCTTTTTTTTTCTTTTTAATCTTTGTGTTATTTCCCACTTGCACGAGCTTACAGCCTTTCTGCTCTTTCAAAACTCTCTTCCCTAATATGCCTTTCCCCTCTGGGGTAAGCCTCAGCAGGATGGCTGTGCAGGCCCAGCAGGTTTAAGGGCCTTCTTGAAAATGCCTTGGAATTTGGTGTTTTCCAAGGTCTGTAACGGTAAAAATAAAGGGCTGTCTTATTGTGTATGCAATACTACTACAGGACATGAGAAGTTTACCTCCTGCATCAATTTTCTAAATTGCAAAGCAAGCTAGCTTACCATTTCCTATTAGATTCATCGATTGTCTCTATACTGGTTTGGCAATGCTGTAAGAAGATAAAACTACACTAGACAGTAATGTGTACAACAAGCATTTAAAGATAATTCTTACATGCTGCAGGCTAGGTGACACAATTTAGGATCAAAGAAAATTCTTAAATGTATCGTAGGCTTCTTAGATTGAGCTTGTGTCCTGAAGTGCAGGAGCTTAACAATATATTCTCTTTTATGGGAGAAGGTACAATGGTGACCAGTTATTATTAATCCTCCTTGCACTTTCCAGTAAATCTTCTTGTTTCAGATCTTTTGATGCATTTCAGCCAGACAGGGTGAAATATTCCCTGTGCAGCTGTGCCAGGTTGAGATTGGTTTTGTTCGATTTCACACACTTTAGCCTGCAGAGGTCAGTACAAAAGCCATTGTTTTACTTACATTAAAAGTGTTTTCATGTCTTTTGTTCACACTTCTCTCCCCTCTCCCCTTGCCTCCACAACCCCCCCGCTTAAAGAGGGCATATTGACTGCATGGAGCAGTAATGTGAGCGCAGGAAGAGGGAATACTCCTGAGCATCTCTTCCTGTGATGAGGCACTCAGGTTGGATCAAGTGAGAGGCTGTAAAAGATCTGCATTTGTATGACTGCAACTGAACATGCTGAACATTTACGCTCTGTTTCTGGAAGCTCCAACCCTTGCCATGCTGCACTGTGCATTTGCCTCCTCCCACCACCACGAAAAAACAGTGAAACAAAATGTCCTGCCTTCTGGACGTACTCATGCTAAGATTCCACTCACTGTGTGTCTGTGGGAGGCTTTGAAAACGAAGGAGCTAAGGAGCCCAAAAGCCTTTGTGGACTGTGAGTCGCCAAGTGAAATGAGTCCCAGAAAAACACGGCATGCCAGCACAGCTTTCTCAAGATGAAATGGCAACTCAGCAAGTCCGTTTAAAGAGAAAGACTAACTTAAGAGTACCTGGAGATAATTTTGTAACTGGCAAGACAAAAAAGCAGATGGTTCCTTAAGCCTTGGTAAGGGAACAGACACATGTTACTAGAGGTAGCTGAGAAATCTGATTCCCAGTTAAAAACCTGTATGTAGGGATCCAGTACGGAGGGAGAGAGGACGCATAACAGGAACAGGCTCCTGTAAAGGAAGCAGGGAGAAGGTACTAGGGGATGTTGGGTTGCCTGACACTTTGTATTGGAATAAAATGGAGCCATTTTGAGAGATCCTTGGCCCCGGTGGCTGCCTGGACACTGCTTAGAGTGGATGCCTGTGAGAGCAGCCTAGAAGCATGGACTGCCAAAACATGTTAAAAAGATAAATAAAAAATACTTGTTTGGAGATATTTAAAAACAGCCATTCATTTCTGAGGGCAGACAGCTGGAGGAAAATTGAATGCAAATACATTAAAATTACAAGGGGGGAAGCAGGTGGCTTACGCATTATTATGGAGTCCTGGCCACTCAGTGAGTCTTGCCAGTTGGCCTTCCTATCAACTCAGATTTTGCTACGCAACTTATGTTGACAACTAAATCCTTACTCACTCTGATTCAAAATGCACTAGAATGGTGTCCAGACCTGGGGTCTCAACCATAAATTTAAAATCATTTGTATGTGAAGACCGAGGCAGCAGCTAAGCATCACTGACAAACCTGGAGCTAATTACCCACAATGAACTTATCATTTCCTGTGGTCCCTTCTGCAACACTGATCCTTCTCATGCCACTGCAGCCCACAAGAAGCATGGGAGAAGAGGTAAGCCTTGCTGTGTGGCTCAAACTCTGTTTGAAGTGTGTGTGAAAAGCAACACAACAGACCCGCAGGCTGCAAGCCTGGCTTCAGCCTCCTTTACATTGAGTAGGGTCCATTTGAAGCAGTGGCTGGAGAAGGTGTTTCCTGAACCCTTCGCAAGACCAGCATCTTCAATGTCACTGGTTATTTTTTCTGCACATAGTACAGAAAGGAACATTGTTTCCTTAGGGAAGCCATTGTACAGGCACTGTACAGGAGTGCTACTCTTCAAACTGATTGACCCTCATAGACCAAAGTAACATTTGTGGTCAAGAACAAGGCTAATGATCACAGCAAGATCCATATCCAAAAGTTACAATCTCACAGCTGGGGGGAAAAAAAAAAAAAAAAGATTAAAAAGGCTCTCCTAAAAAATGCTGCTATATCATCATCCTGTAACAGCCAGGATCTCATAACATCGCCAAGCAGCAAACTCTACCAATAAATATCCCCACAAGCTTCAATAAAAGGAGCAGATATCGCTCTCTCCCCATCTCTCCTGATGGAGCTGTTCCATTTTTTATACATATTTAAATATTCATTTGACAAGAGGAAGAGACTGACAGTAGCTTGGTACTGAAGACACTCGCGAGGGATCTCTCAGACCCAGATTCAAGCTCTCTCACAGAATAATACAAAGTATTTCTCTAGGGTTTGCATCAGGTTTTTCTTCTCTGTTCCAGGACATGTTGCTGGTCAAGAACAGAGAGAAAGGAGGAGACTTGCCCTGGGACAGTGCACAGTCCAGTTATAGGGTGTTCACTTGGGAAATGAAGGAGATGCTCTTAGCCTAAGTGAGTGCCTTAACTAACGGCTGTTGGGGTAAAGTTCCCTCACACTTTCACAATGCCTTCATCCCTCCATGGGAAAAAAAGAAAGTCCCCCTGGCCCAGAGAGGATCACTACCATCAAAGCCCAATTCTATGAAACATTTTGAGAGGCTGGAATTTTCTGATGGAAAATGTGTTCCACTGGAAAGTTCCCAACCAGCTCTGTTTAAAACAGTGCTGGCTGTAATTGCTGATAGTTTAATTCAACCAAGTAAGATAGAGTTCAAACCATCATGATTGCACATAGTATCTTTAGAATGCAGCAGTGTGCTTTGTTATTGAAGTGAAGACCAGTGTTACTAAACAATTTATGTTCACTGAAACTCTGTTGGTAATGCAGCTGGGACAGACATTTTTCAAGAGGACTTTCTGACCTCTGTGTCAGCACCAGATGTAGCTGAAGGTTTTGAATTGACTAATAGATCCTGTATTAACAGACTTCCCTGGTTAATTCTTTTGCTCTACTTTAGGAAGGAGAAAGAAAGAGTGGCTTGGCTTGCTCTAGTCCTCAAGATATACTAGTTAAACTGACAGCACAACATTGCATCAAGGCTCATATAAGTTTGACTTGGCCTTGTAAATGTAAACTAGTTTCATTTTTAAAACTAACTCAATTAACTCTATATCTGTACACTAATTTAGATGGATGCCACTTTTCTGTTTAGGAATTGGAATTCACTGGATTAGCAGAGGAGAGGTTGAAGTAACATAAAGGCAAAATTGATCACAGCATGGGTTTTCTACGGTATTACCTCCATCCTTATCCATTCCATCTCCAGGACATATGAAAATGGTTCTTATGCAAACTGAATCGAAACCAACTCGAGTGACTCAGAGAAACCTACAGATCCCAAAGAGCTGGAAATTCACTGAATTTTAATTCTATCAAGAAGCTCAGAAATGTAGACTTCACTGGTTCTTTATTATTTTGATAATTTTTTTTAACTGGGACAAAAATATCTAAGCTCAAGTCTAGCCTTATAGTGCTTCTTTAAAGATTAAAAAGCAATAAGATAATAAAGAATGCAAATGTTCAGACAAATGCTCACAGGGAGATGCTGTTTGAAGTAACAGTTTTCTCTCTCCTTCTGCTGCAGCTGGGTTGCTTTTAATTATTAACAAGGAAAATAACAGGTTGAACAGATGTGGATGCAAGTTCATTTTCACCATCAGTTGACTTCTGCAACTTTCACACCAACACTGGCTTTGAGAACATGGATAAGTTTACACTAACGATGATTAAGAGTAATGCTTATAATTCTGAATATTAAATAGAGCATAGGGATAGTATGAAGGGTGCTTTTGGATCACAATCATGAGGACTGTCACAAAACACTACCTGAAAAACTAGTGTCGAATCCCCAGCTTTCACACACACATCCCAGGGGCCTTAGACAAGTACATGTGATTTACAACCACTCAGACATAGATTTCTGGTCCCCTTTCCCAAAAGGCTACAATAGCACCTCAGTTTGAACATAATGCAGAGCAACTAAACATAGGGGCGTGAGATCCCCATCACATGCACGGAGAGATGGGAGAAGCTGCAAATGGAGCTTGGTTACTCTGTCACTGCCTGACCTGCCTCAGAGGTAGAGGGAGTTGAGTACAGGGCTGCCTTTAGAGCAGGAGAGAAAATAAGAAGTAACATGTCAATATCCATCTGAGGCTTAGATCTAACGGATCATTTCCACCTTTTCTGCTACACGTGAGATGAAAAACTGTTACATACCTTACTATTCAGCAGTCAACAGTCAACCAAGAGAGGATGGCAAAGAGAGGGACATATACAGATAGATGTGTACCTGCAGTCAATCACTTACTTTGGATTTTCGGCCCCTGGCTTCTTTCTCCGGAATATGTTGAGGAAAGTGTTGGACTTGCAAGGTGCCTTGCCATCCCCGACATGCATACGCACCACATCTGAGGTGGTGAAGGCACTGCGGACGTTCCTCTCAGGCTTGGCGATGATGATGTACATCTTAGGAGTGAACATGCACCCCAGTGCCACTGTCACGCTCAGGCTCACTGCAAAACAGGTGGTGATGATCTTGTAGTTGCTCCCGAAATAGATAGGCACAAAGGCCAGCCAGATGATACAAGTGGTGTACATGGTGAATGCAATGTACTTGGCCTCATTGAAATTGGCAGGCACATTGCGAGTCTTGAAGGCATAGTACGTGCAGCTCATGATGAGGAGTCCATTGTAGCCCACAGGAGCCACGACGCCTAGGTTGCTGGTGTTGCAGATAAGGTAAACTTCCTTAATGCTGGGGTAGGAGAGGATGGGCATTGGGGGCTCCAGGATGATCAGTGTGATCACCAGTGTCAGCTGCACGCTGATCAAAATGGAGGCAATGACCACTTGGGCCCATGCGCTCATGAAACGTGGTTTGCGGGTACAGATCTTCTTTTTGCTGCCTGCCAGGATGCGTGCAATGCGGTTGGTTTTGGTCACAAGGGCAGAATAGCACATGGCAGAAGAGAGACCCACCAGAAGGCGCTGGAGGTAGCAGGATGTTGTGGTGGGTTTAGCTATAAGGGTGAAAGGGCAGACGTAACCCAGAAAGATGCCAGCAAGGATAATGTAGCAGAGCTCCCGGCTGGAGGATTTGACAACAGGGGTGTCCCTGTAGAGCACAAAGATAAGGGTGACAAACATGGTGACCAGGATCCCCAGGCAGGAAAAGACCACAGCCACAATAGACTCTATATTGCTCCACTGGAGGTACTTTACAGGGATGGGTTCACAGCCTGCAGTGTACAGAAAAGAAACAGAGTGTTAGAAAGGTAGCTGCTTGAAGAAAGAACTTTTTTTTCTGGCTCCCAATATAATCCAAACATTAGCTTATGCCTGTGTGCCGTGGATTATTAAAACCATTTTACAAAGGAGTGAACTGCAGCATGGAAAAGTTTGGATGAAATATGTTCAAAAAACAGCCACCAATTTTGGGTGTCCCAAACATTTGCTCATGATGCTACAAAGGGAAATGAGATTTGGAAATTTTTTAGTAATTTTTCTTGAGATACCTGCTGACAAGCCCAGCATATCAAAGGCAGAGCTGGGAACAGAACCCAGATAAACTCAGCACCATCCCTTCATTTCAGCAGGGAAAAGATTGTTACAAATCAAAATGGGTAGCTTTTTGACCTCCTCAGACTAACTTATTTTAATCTTTATCAAAATCACTATAACTTGTCCCACTACATTTTTGTGAGGGTGATTTTATAAATAATAGAAGTTAATCAGAGATCTATAGGCAGAAAAACAGTAACAAATCCAAAGTTGTAATGGAACTGGACCATCTGTACCTTCTTAGTATATTTCTGCTTTTTTTCTCTTAGCATTACCTTATTCTCATTTTGTCAAACCTTCCGCTCATTGTTTTTCCACTAAATAATGTAATTTAATTCTTATGGAAAAGTCAAACCCACAAAATATGCATGCCTTCAAAAAATAACTGGAAAGGCTCTCCTTTATGACTAGTACAGATGTGCAAACATAAGTATCAGTTAACTGCTCTCTCCCACACTCAAGTTAAAGGAGTCTCTGGCTACCTTCCTCACTGTGCTGAAGATGTAATACCAGCAATAAACATTACAGAGAAAATAAAATCCTCTGTGTTAATAGGATGTTACGGTTGTGAAGCTGAGTTACTGAAAACCTTCATTCTGGCATTTCCTAATTTCTGTTCTTGACTTAATAGTGCCAAAATGCTTTTAACATGTTTCTGTATCCCAAGGTAAGCATCCATGGCCTCTTCGACTTCTTGTTTCTGTCCTCCTCCAGTTTCCCTTGGACCCAGCTCACCTTTTGTGCCTTTCCCCCACCTCTCAAATATCTTTCCTCCCAGTCCCTCATTGTCCCATCTCAGTTCCCCTTCAAGTTCATTTTTTTCCTAGCCAGTCAGCTCTCTACCCAAATGTCTCCATTATGAACATTGCTGGTCCAGCTTTTCACATCCTGGACCAGCTGCTCATCACCTCTGCCTGTCTGGGTTGTTGGACGTGGCTGAGAAGAGCAGGGAAAAGGCGGTAGTGTCAGCGACCTTGTAAGAGAGGCATTTTTTTCCTTTCAGTTTTGCTGCTAAATCTTAGCAAGGGCCCTGATATTGTGATGAGCAAAAGTCATGCTCAGCCCCTTCCTCCTCAGTATGGAGTATATCTGCAGAAACCAACCTCTATGAAATAAAAGCTTCTGAGGCCCACAGTTTTGCTCAATTTATATGTATCTTCCACAGGGTGACACAAAATTACCAACTGATACCTCTACCAAAATGTGAAGTCCTTCCTTCCAAATACAGGAGAAATAAGCAGAAGTCTGGGTCAGGCTTGAACAGTTTTGCTATAACCTCATTTTGAAAAATAGAAGAAGAAAGAATGTTTTTTGTTGAAATTAAAAAAAATCAGCCCGAGGCAAAGTCCTGACATGGAAATTTCTGCTTGAATTTTTAATGTCTGCCAATGTCACATGAACTGAAAGAATGTCTTATAATTCTGTACTCTTTGTCTCTAAGAGTACTGGGCTGACTTAACTACAGGTAATGCTGTCTACTTAACTACATGTAATGATGTTACAGGTACCTGTAACATCAAAAACAATAGAAACAATAGTATGTGCAACTGGAGGTCTTATTTTATAAAGAAAAAGAATTCTGTTTTGCTCAAAGTGGTCTATTCAAGACTCAGACAGGTGAGGAAACCCATTCTTCCAAACAGTATTTTTATAGTGAAATATGAAGGAAAAGCTTTTTATTAGAAGTGGGAACCTCTGGCCATTGGCAGCAACAGCCCTGAGTGGAAGTTGGCTCCTTCTTTGGTTTAATAAAAGACTAAGAATCAGAAGCTCCTGCTCCTTGATTAATACATGCAAAACTCCACAGAAGCCAGTCTGTGGTTGCTGGAAGAGTTAAGTTTCCATGTGGGCTTTAAGCTTAGCAACATCATTATTCCATCTTAAATGATATTTTCAGAGCTTTAGACCTGATTCAGCACGGTAGTCAAGCTATCGATTGCTTTAAGCTTATCCTGTGTAAGGTCTTAGAAATCTGTTTCGTTAAATCAGTATAATTCCTGTGCACCAGCAGGCCCCAAGAGCCGCATATGCTACAAACATTGCAAAAAGCTGCCTGCACTGCTTTTATCAGCAAACAGCTGTTGGTTGTCAGCACCTGTGAAGGTGGGTCATTTCCTAGTTAGGAGAAAGTAGGCTAGGGAACCTTGTTGAGACTGGGGGAGGATACCCAGGAAATGGTCTACTTACAGGTTTAAAAAAACCCCACAACACAAAAATCCCCCCAAACAACTTACCCAAACCTCAAAAAATCAGACAATTAGTGGCAATGGCTTCACAGTTAAGAGTTTCTAGTGAAAAGCTGTTTGGTAGCTTTCATCTACTATTTTCCCTGCACTTTAACCATGAATCACTTCCTAGAGCAGAAGGCTAATCGATTTTTAAATTTTTTTTTTTTTAAATTATATTCATACTGCAAGGCCGAGAAGACAATCCAGGATGTTTTCTGAGGTCCTTAACACATCCCAGGTAACTGATGGCCCCAAACCTTTATGATTCATTTCATAATAACTCTATAAAATTTCCTGTCCTATCTGTTTTATTGCTTATTTAAGATGATTTATGTAAACTGGGTTTACTAGCTTGACATTCATTCTTCTTATGTTAGATTCTGATACTATAAAAGATATCTCTTCTTCTTGGTACAAGGCCTTAAGATATTGGTTTTAGTGACTATTTGTCAGGTCAGGTTTTTATCATCTGTGGTGAGAAATCCTTTGTGCCTGCTGACTCCACTTCACTGAACACATATTTAGGGGAAACAATCTAAAAAAAAATTTGTACATTTAAATATGAAATTAAAATGTCAGGAAAGGATTGCTGAGCAATGGAGACTGCTTTCAAATGGAGAGAATGAGCACCTTGAAAAGCATGTCTTAGGAAATGGGTTAGTATGGGCTTCAAGTTTCCTAAAGGGATTAAGGATTTTGGAGCTTCCATCTGTGATGGAAAATGGGGCTAAAACTACATACATGTTTAGCATTTAAGATTTAAGGCAAAGGGAAAAACAATCTGAAATGTGAGATGTTAACGTCTGTGTCTGGATGCTATGGTGACTGTCAGGGTATGAATACAACACGTAAAAGCAAGCTATAAAAACACATTTGATGGGAGAAATCCTGGCAAGAAAAGAGAATTCCAAGTTAAATGGTACCAATGGTGACTCCCACAAAGTTCAAGAGCCAGAGTTTATCTAGCTCAATCTCCCTTTTCTAAAGGTTAGGATGGCATCAGCTTCTTTTCACAACTTTGTACTTTGGGGTTAAAAAAAGAAGTTTTTTCCTCAATAAGACAGAGTGAAGAAGCTGTGCAGCAGCAGATTGCCGTTTTGATGTTCTCTAGGAAATCAGTCGATGGCTATGCTGACATTTGGCTGATGCTACTGTGATTTTAGAACAGCAGCAGTCCAGTCTCCTTGCTGAGAAGAAACACAAATCAGCAGGTCATCTACTGATTTCATTAAAAGTTAATAGATTGCAACATGTCCCTGAGATTTTTTCCAGCACTGATGCTTTCCTCAACTCCTTTCAGCAGTGCCTGTCATTTTGAAACACCTCCTTTTGAGCTATTTTGGGCAACTGGTAACACTGAACCATATTCGCTCAAGTGCACATTGATCTCTCGCTATGTTCTTGTTCGGCCTTATTGATTAAAAAGAAGTCCCAGTTTTCTTCCCTGAATAGTAGACACAAACAATTCTGTGAACCTCCAAGACTAATAGAACTCAGTTGTCTATGGATATCTGCTTTAAAATTAGCAGACACTGGTGTCCTAGGAGGTGGGAGTTGAATATGAGCTTTTCCAATCGTCAGGACATTTATGAAGGGTGCTGTGAGTTTTCTGGTGTCTAGTAACACAAGATGTTTTTCCCACAATTGAGGCCCTTACAGAAGGTATTGTTCAAGAACTTCTCTTCCTACAACCCACTTACTTGAAACTTGAAGGAACTGAATGATCACTGAGATTTCTGTATCCTGACGAATCTGTTTAAAGTAGGTTCAGTTGCACACTGGGGCAGGGGGTTTTGGGGTGAGAGGTGTGGGATATAGACAGATACACACACATCTGGGACATGACCATAGCTTATTTTCCATAGAAAACCAAGATAGACTATGGGTCAATTTTCCCAATTTATTGTGATTAATAATATATTTTTAGTTGGAGAAGTGGCCAGCTTTCCCTCTCAAAATAAATCCTCTGAAAGCTCACTTGGCTTCAGTGACTAGCTTAACAGTGTCTCTTGGAACTATTTGATCAAGGTTTGAGTACTTTGCCTATGTGTTAAATGCTGCAGCAACATCTAGTTGCCAGCCATCATATTAAAGGACAAAGATGTGATAAGTTGCACATTTGATCTTCAGCTAGGTAGTCAGATTGTTTCTCTGACTAGGAATGATGCTCTGCTGAATACTGGCAGCCAAGCTTTGCAGATGCGGCACGGGGCAGAAGTGCCAGTAGTCTTTTACAGTGATACAAAGCAAACCCCAAGGTCAAGGTGGTGCTTCTCAGTGCATTAAATCTATTTTCTTGGGGTAATGGTTACTGCAAAGCCCAGAGCAGGTGTGGAGGTTGACCTTGATAGGTACAAAATAACAGAAAGATGCCATAGCATACAACTCATCCAAAGCATATACACAGGGGAGACCAATTCTAGCTGTTTCCCTTTTTTCTGCCAGCCTTTCTTAGGATTTTGTTGATGTTCCTCTTGTTTGCGGGTGCAGTGAGAATGATCTTTATTCCAAATGAAAGTTTGGTAGTCAGTTACTGAATGGCCTGAAATGCCAGATAAAGTATTACTAATTGCATGGTAGAATGATCAGAAAGAGTATCAAGTCAACCTGACAAGGATGCACTGAGCTCTTGTGATAATCACTGCTAAAATTGCAGCAAATGCTGCTAAGTTCATTAGTAGTCTTAACAGCTTTATCAATGCTTATGCTAACTGAAGGGGAGGAACAGACAACGTCATTTCTTCTTGGTAGAAATTTTGCCGTCTTTATTGTCACTGCTGTTGAGCTGAGCCAAAAGATATAGCATTTTTCACTCACCCTAAACTGCGTTGGGATGTGTGTTTAAATATGTACCTTTAATATCTCTGCATGCTGCCACCTTACTCTCCACCACACACTGTTCTCCTTGTGCCCTGTAAAATGGGAATGCGTTTGGAGGGACACATCCCTACCTGTCAGGTCAGCATTCGGCCACCAGCCAAGCTCACAGGCTTTACACGTGAATTCATCCTGAACAAATTCATTCTCCTTGCAAGCAGTGCAAATCCAGCAGCAACTCACTTCTCCTTTCCTGATCACCTGTAATGCAAAAGACATCCTCAGCTATGATCCTCTATAAGACAACACAGAAGCCCCCCCAGCAAACAGATACCACCTGCACTGTTTAAAATATGGAGGGATTCCTGTGTATGGCACATTTCAAACAACCAGAAAACATGAATCCTGATTCTGTATCACCTACCCCTTTATATTAAAATTTGTGCTTAGGAGTTCAAGGATAATCTCTGGGGACAATTCTATTTTGTCTAGGGGGGAGCAGTTCTGAGTTAGAAGTATAAAACCATTTTCCCCTTGGTACAGAGGCACGGTGAGTGTTACATTTTCAATCAAACTTGAGAAGAGGTTTAATCTCAGAGATGGTTCAGGTCAGGACAAGTAGCTAAGCCCACACTTCCTATCTATTACATAGTAAAAAAGCAGTAAACAAAGTCAAAGATGAGAAAAAAGAGTGATTCATGCATATATATATATATATACACACACACAAGCACAATGTGCACACACAAAAATTCCAATCTACATGGAAGTCTCTTTGGGGCTCATTACACTAGTGTAAATAGTAATTCAAATAAGAGCAAATTAAAAAATACACTGCTAAAAGGATGTAATGGGTCCTAGTAGAAAATAAAACCAGTATGTGGTGACCAAGAGCATGCTTCGGAACAGCTCTTTTGGAGACAGATGTCCCTGAAAGCTGTATCTTTTGCTGCTGCGAAGGCTGCTAAGTGTAATGATTCAATGTTCAAAAGATGGTTTCCTCATCTTGACTCCTAATTTCATTACGCTGAGGCTGAAAGAAAGATTAAGGATATCTCCACCTCATGGGGCTCCAACAAAGACTCTGGCTCTGTTTGCCAGAAAGGAGGAATCCAGCCGTCTCTCCAGGATCTTCCTATCCATCTATATGCAGAGCTAACTGCAGTGGTGAAATAAAAAATGTTTATTTTACTGAATGCTGGCTTTGTGGACTTTTTTTGTTAACATTTCCTCCTGCAGTCTGTGGAGAGAGTCCAATAGACTTCAATGGGAGCTGAAGTTGGCATTTTGTATGCATGGTGTTTACATATACACACATACACAAACTGCACAATCTCAAAAACAGGGAAAAGATGTTTTGGAGGGTAGTAAATACCGATAATGTTTCCCCTCCAAGATTGTTGGAGTATGTCACTACGCCTTTGCCAAATCATCAATCACTTATTGCTTAGAATAGCAATATAGAATTAAAAAGCTGCAAATGTGCTTATTAAATGAAATTAGAAAGGAAAGTCTGCTCTAAGGTGATTTTCCTGAGTGGGCTTCTTGCCATTTTAAACTTACTGCATCCATACCATTTTGATAGTGGTGGAACATATCTTTATGTCATCCAGACATTGCAGGTGGCAAATTATTTGTAGCTTGATACAAGTGCTACTGTTTGGTAAACACAGAGTGATTTCATTTGTGTTTCCATACCTCCTGTTGTGAACATGAGACACAAATAGGCTTGTTTTTCCCCTTTTTCTTACAGGTGTTATTGCTTGAACAAAATACTGGATTCCCATGGGTCACGTTATTTTCAGGAGCAGCCCCCAAGTGAATCCCAGCCACTGAACGTTGTAGGCAACGACTAAGTGAAAATCTTGTTCTTCTCGCATAAGGTGAAATTCAAATCCTGTCACAGTAGAAGATTCTCCATCACTACAAAGGGCAATTTTAGAAAACATGGGCCTGTATATGGGATTGTAAAAGTAAGATGTTAATCTAGGAGTCTTTCTATACTTTGCCTTTCCTGAAGAAAAGGAAGTCCTATCCCTTAGCTTGAAAGAAGCTTGCTTGGGTTTAAGGCAAAAACACTGACTGGTTATTCACATTTCTGTAGCAGAAAGTAAGTGTCTGAGGCACACCTTAATCTGGCCCTTCAAGCAAGGCTCACTGCACACCGATCGGACCATTCCACTCTTATTCATTTGAATCCTGTAGTCGTCGATGTTGAGCACGCCCTCGTGCCAGGTCCCAATGAGGACGTAGTCGTAGCGGTTGGGCTCTATGTATTGCAGGTTCATGATGTCATACCTGCAAGGGAAAAAAGAGAAAGCGAGTCACTCTCCTGCAACATGAAGGATAAAAATTTACGTTGCCCTTCTCCTTCTGCTTCTGTAAATATTCATGTCTTCCCTTAACATCAGGGACTAGTTTAACGGAAACACCGAATACTGTAGGATTTGCAGCAGAATCATGGAAAATGACAGTTCTGATTGCCACACAATTACTGATTGCCTACATAAAACTGCGGGTAAAAAGTTGTGTGTCCAGGAAGAACTGCACATCAAAGACAGCAAGCTTTGATCTGCTAAAGATGCACATATAGGCAGTCTGGATGGTGTGTTTTTCAGCCATTTTTCAAGATGTCTTTAATATTCACTTGGTGCTTACATACAGGATCGTTGCAGTATAGCCCCTGCTGGGAGCTCTAAAGTAATCAGTAGAAATGCTCAAACTAACTGAACTGGTATGTCATAAGTTAACTGTAAGCACTGGTTCAACTATTTATATTACCCAGCCCAGTGAGACTGTCAGGAAAAGTTAGCAGCTCAGGCACAAAATTTAATTCCTCGCCCTGGGCAAGTAGGAGAGAACTTCCCAAGGCTAACGTAAAGGAAGCATAAAACACTGCTACAATAAACATACAGCTTCCCTGCCTCCATCATTGCCTTCCATGTGTTGGACCTGATGTGTGCAGATCCCTTACTGCTAATTATTCTGTTCCTTCTTTAACCCACAGAATGTGGCTTGTGCAAAGCAGTGATTAACTGTGGTGATTTCTTAGTAGGAAACATGCAAGGATGGGAGAATGAATATTGGAGAATGCACAGACAGGAAGAACGACAAAAGAGGCCGGACCTACAGCCTGGCTTCTTAAGATGAGAAGGAGCAAGGGGCGCTTTGTTTAAAAAAGGAAAAGAGAAAGAGGGCTGGGAACCAGAAATCAGCACTGGAGCTGAAAATCACAAAGCATCTTCCGTTTTCCAAGACTGGGAGTTACTGCCTTGTTTTTCTCTACTGGATTGTCTCAGTCTCTGGGGAAAAAAATCCCTTGTTTATAATGAGTGTTGCTAATCTGTATGTGCTTTAGGAATGAAAGGTAAGCAAAGTATCAGCCATAAATAAAACTGGGATGCTTGGTTGTGGGCAAAGAGAGAGACATATCTATTTCTTTCTTTTCCCTTTTGAGGTTCAAACACGCAAAATTTCAACTCTCTCTGCACTTCACAGAGGAAAGAGGTGCTAGAATTACTCTCTAGAAGTCTGTTTTTCTTAATTGAGTCTTTGGGATCTCTCTAGTTAAAGATGATTTGAAGAAGTGCATATTTACAGCTGTATTTAGACCTCGGTCTTGCAAATATGCGTGCTCAGATAATGTCACTGCCACCGCAGAGCTCCACTGAATCACGTGGGAAAAGGGACCCTTGCCACTGAGTTCAATGGAGCTCCAAGCAGGAGGCAGCTCCATTGGTTGGCAATCGGCTACTAATTGAGGAGTTGCTTAGAAAAGGGGTGAATTTCAAATTCACTAGGAAACAATTCCTTCTCATATCCCAGTTCTTGCAAGGAAGAACATAAAAAAAGGATTGTGAAGAATCAGGAGAGTAAGAAGCAGTAAGGGCTGGGCACTTTATAATGTAGATGCCACAGACAGGGGTAAAATTGATCAGGAATGTACATGTCTCTTCTTAGCAAGAAGAACCTACTTGGATTTTAGTGTGACCTTGTATTAGACTGACACAAAATCAGTTACTCTGGGCTGGAAAATGAATTCGGGAAGGGGAATAAAAGATTACTAAAACCTCACATTACCTTAATGGAATTTTTGAACCTGCACGGGTTATTTTCATTTTTGCAAAAATATATTACAAGGCACAGAGTGGCATTAATGCAATATCAGTCAAGAGTTGGCAATTTCAGGGATATGATTTTAGGCTGAAAGCCATTCTTATGTTTTCTTATAATACTGTTCCCTTTTCTATTAGTTATCTGTCAAAGAATAAAGTACGCAGACTAAAAGCTCTTACACAGTCTTGCATATGACAAGTTGTAGTACAAAGTTTGCAGCTTTAACATGCAGCTTGAATTTTAAATAGAGAAGTGTGGTCTAACACACTTGGTATATGGAGACGTGCCTAAGTTCTTTATCCTTTTCTTCTTTTCCTTAATGAAAAATTTCTGCTTTGAGTCAGGACAAGTTCAGTGCTGGAATACCTCCCCCCATCCCCTCACTCACACATGTACAGCTTTAACAATTTTGGGCTGTGTCCAAGCTAAAAATGATTATTCCAAAAGAAGTGGGTTTGACAAGAGTTGCGAAGCTCTAAGAGAGCGAGGACCATGGAAGCAGCTGGATTTCACACAGATATGGCAGCATTTACAGAAGCCATGAAAACATTCTACACGTAAGAAAATGAATCTTTCTTTTAATATAAGGGCAATGTCTCCAGTATATTGGGAAATGATGTGACCAAATAGGTGGTGTCATATGAACAATTTACTTGTGAGGTGAGCCAGACCGTGAACCAGCTGCTTACAGCCACACTCTTACTCTGGTTAGTCTGAGATGGCTGAAGTTACCTTTCTCCATAACACCAGACTAGCAGTAAGGTTTGCTATCCTGGAAGGCAGAATGGAAAACAGCATGGTGAAGAATGCTGGGATGTAACTGGCCGAAACAACCACCCATGGAGCCAAACTCCAAAACAACCACGCATGTTTTGAGACACATTCCTTTATATACTATATAAGTTTGAAGTATTTGCAGTATGCATTTGATAATTTACTCAAAGCATTGGAGTTGGTAGAGTTGCCGTATCTGAGGCCAGAACAGCTACTGGAAATTTTGAACTAGATAGAGTTACATGGGTCTACGTCCGAGTCTAGTTAGGGGAAAACAAACAACAACGTTTCTGTTAGCTTGGGAACCTCAGCATTTCTCCACAAATCAGAAGTCCAGTGTAGGGGCTGAAAGTTCTCCTGACAACTGTCACATAGCATTTTATGGTCAGAGGCCTACGCAAATTCTTTGTCCTAGAGAGGTAATTTTTTTCATACCTGCCAAAAAGCTAAAAGTAGGCAGTTACCCTAGAATAGAGAAGAGCTTGAAATGGATCTGTCCCCTGCCCCTTGCATAGGCCCAGAGAAGGATGTGGTATTGACTACTGCATCCCTCACATCTTCTCCAGCCATTTCTGGGAATTTGAGTGATATGATTACTATTGAGAAAGGAAATGGTAGGTACTCAATGAAAGTAAAAAGTTCAGCAATTTTACCAGCATGTTCTTAATGACAGTATAGCGAGCACATAAAGCTGTTGATTTTCCAGAGCTACATCCACGTCATTTTTCCCGGAGGCAGTGCAGTCAGTTAAGTGGCTGCATTTGTGCCTTCTGATAAAGGTCTGCTTCACATTTCTGCATAAAATCTCTTCAAAGAAAAGATGCTGCACAGAAGAAATAAACCTTTGAAAAAGTGCTTCATGTTTTCTAATCTCATTTTGCTAAAAGCTTGAAACCATGAATTGAGCCTGAGATAGAAAGAGAGTTATATCTAAACAAATGGTTAAGGTTTGACAAAGCTGTAAGGGGTTCAAAACAGGAAATTATGTGAATGTCACGCAAATATAACTACAGGCATCTCTACCTGCTCTACCCATGATGATTGTAACTAGGAACTTGTGAGAGTCAATTGCTCAAAGAACCTCACAGATTTTGAAGATGAGGTATGAGGAAGGTTGCTGCCTTCTAGAAAGGAATATTGATTTATTCCATCTTGTGAAGTTGATTTGTTCACATGATATGGTAACATAATATCAAAAAACTTTTTACATTTTGCTGAGGTACAAAAGCTCTTTTGGGTATTGATACAGTGGTATGGTACCTTCACTCATCCACAAAGAGTTTTTCCATGTGGAGCTGTGGAAACACTAGGGCTAATCTGGAGCTAAATACAATTCTGCACGGGCATAAACTACTGCTGGCATACAAAGATCTGACAGACTGTACAGATCACATTTCATATACACATCACAATTCTCTGATACGATATTGCCCATGTCATAAATGCCACAGACTGATACAAGGATTACAGCATGAATAACAAAAAGATTAATTGAACTTTCTTGCCCAAACTTGCTGACTCCAGCTGTGAAAATATAAATGAGGAACAACAACAAAAAAACCTACCTAAAATAACCCATCAAATTCTACATAGGCCAGGGAAAAGAGAAATGAACCTTGCTATAGACAAAAATGATGGATGGCATAAATTCTATCATCCTGACCTACTCAGAGAAATATCCTGATATAAACCCTCCTATACTTTGAATTCAGGAACTGTTCATTCTAATTCTATGCTTGGTACTGATGAGAGTTGTGGAAATGCTCTCAGGTGACAAGACAATAAATAAGATTTGGGCTAAAATTGGAAAATTACACCTAAACATCAAACCAAATAACTAGCAGGCAGACAATGCAGCATATGCAAAGCTGGAGTAATGCTTTTACGGAGATAAATAGTGTATAATAAACTTAAAGCTACACTAAGCAGTAATTTCTCCATATTAGCTAAATGATATGTACAAAGATTTGATTTATGCATGTGTCAACAAGTATGTGTTTGACTACAAGGGAATTGCTTGCCTCTACTTTCAAAGTCTGACCTAGCTCGTCTCTATCTCTGATTAAAAAAATCTAAAGTATACAGAGCTCAATAAGAAGATAAAACTGACCAGCTTTTTCTTACTATTTCAACGTAACAAGCTGTCTAAATGTATATACTGTTTAAATATTACAAGCAATGCAAATAGCAAATGGTAAAAAAGCTGGTCAGTTTTGCTAATAAAGGCCAGTAATAGAAATAAGAGTTGCTTTAAGGCCACTGTGTCTTACAAATACTCTTTGAAAGCATATGCCAGACTGCAAACTCTTGTTTATCCCAGACCACTCTCTTTGTGCAGTGTTGGCACTCAGGTGCATTTATGCAATAAGCCCAAAGATGGAGTGAGAGAGTCTTTTATAACACTTTAATAACTCAGTAGGAAAACTAACTTCAGTGAAGTAACCCTGAGTAGGTTTCAGTTAATAATGGGTTGTGTACTTCAGCAGCTGAATTAAACTTATTTATAAAACAAAAAAACCCTCAAAAATAAAGCCATCTGGGAGGTGTCTCACGTAAAATAGTTGGACAGAGCCCACAGAACTAAATGAAGAGGAAAAGACTTCTGTCAGCTAGCTCCCCTAAGAGAAAAAAAGGTGACCTCCAAGTCCACAAAGTTGCTGTCTCACCCATTGCTCGGGTACATACTGTGTCTGCTAGGGAGGGGTAGACAGTAGCAGCTACGACAGCTGGAATTTACCAGACCCCATACGAGTGGAACACAGTACCTCTGGCAAAAAAATTTATTTGTCCTACTCTACTCGGACCTATCTTTAAACTCTGGGACAGCCGAGCTTATTTGGAGTGAAACAAGTTTAGGAGACCACATAGGAGTTCTAAATAGCAGAACTAAATAGTCTCTGGCAAGGGTACAGTCCTACGTCCCGGGGGCACTTGGAGCAGCAGAGGTCCAGCTGGAAAAGGATGTACTTTACAGCCCTACCTTCAAAACCTTAGCAAGCAAATGCTTCATTAATTTCCAAGCACTTGTATTAGGCTTTATCGCTATTAAAATCCTGGTGCTGAGCCCCAGTGGTAGCTCAGACACCAAAAGTCTGTGAGATACAAGGTTTGTCCTCTCCTGAAACACTAGAAATGTTACAGGCTGTACTGTAGTTCCTGACTCAATTTGAGCTGTAGCTATCAACATATCATGTGTTACCAGTGTTATTCCTGGCTATTGGTAAGACTAATCCAGGTAACTCCATTTATGTCTCACAGTATGCACGCTGTATGCTTCAGCAAAACAGCCAAAGAAATCTCCATCACCAAACCCAGCAACATTCCCCCTTCCCAACATCTGATTTAATTAGCTGAGATGAAACATTTCTTTACCTTCCAGGGGCATCTCCCTTTTCATCAAACCAAACTTCTTCTCCAGAAACACCGATGAATGAGGATTTGAGGAGGAACTCCAAGAGCTTGCTGCCATCAATTGGCTTCATAGCATCACATAGCCCAACATGTCCAGGGCAAAGGGAATGATGCATATTTTGGAGCCCATGAGCCATAGCATATATAGCATTGATGACAAATCCCATTTTACTGTCCTGCACATAGTTTTCTTCTAGGCTTTCATTGCCTAAAATAGTAAGAAAAAAGTGTTGTTATAAACAAAGATGATATAACATGAATATATGAAAAAACTGTGAGAGAGAGTTTTCTTATTTCTGTTTTAAAGCTTTAGAAGCAGAAATGAGGTGCCAGCCAGTGATTTTAATTAAATAAAAAAAAAGACCAAACCACTTTTTTTTTCAGAAATCTTTAATTCATTGGAAGTGAAATGCCTCCTGAGAAAGCACCAGTTTAATCAAATTGTCAGCTTTGATTTGTTCTTTTTGGCATTTTTGCTTGTCATCCCCCAATGTTATTTATGCTAAGAAGGGTTAAACAGCTCAGCATCATAAAGATACATTTCAGCTAGAACGATTTTTTAAAGCAATTTGCTTGTAAATTGAGTTTTTGTCACACTTGAAGATTTTTTTTTTGAAATTTCATGGTTTTAAGGGCCAAGATAGCAATGTCCCTTTCAGTGTTAATAAGCAAACAACCTAAATCAGCATCACTTCTCAAGTTATCAAAAATAATCATTTTAGCTAAAAGTCGTAGTGGGTATGCCAGTTTGGGATTGCTACAGAAAGTCAAATGAAGTTCATAACACTAAAGGACTTTTTATGTAACTGCGGCTTAGAAGATCCTGTATGAGCAGACATTGAAGTCTCTGTCCACTGAGCAGAAACAACGTGGCAGTGAAAGTTTTCTCCACATGTAGGTTTTAGCTCTGATCTGCTGATGTGCAGGCACTGCCACAGGGTACCATTTGTGGTTGCATTTCACATCAGACCCCGCTGGGTCCTGGGCCGTTCCCCCGCTTCCCGTCACAAGCTGCTGAATGCTGTCGGTAACGACCCCGGGTCACGGCGGACCTGTGCTGCACGGGTCCTGAGGGAACTGGAAGTAAGAAACCTCCCTGTTTTGTTTCGTTCTCCCTGAGTCATTTTATCGCAATATGCTCCAAACTGCAAGATGCTTTTATCTGTAGACCTCCCACATTACTCGGTGTTTAACAGGCATTTGCAATCCAGTCTCTGTAACTTTGTCTAAGTAACACCTTGTCTACGCTAGGGAAGTAGGATGTGTGAGAGACTAGGTGTTAACTGACACTTCTCAAATCCAGGTTGGAGAAGATAGTTGTCATTTTAATATGAAGAAAAGCGGAAAATCTACAAGTTCACTGAAACTTTCACGTTAAAAAATAGTTCCTTCCCCTGATGTAGATATGATATGGCTTTCAAATCAAATCATGAAGACCGTCCTTACACTTATCCTTGGAAAAGGCTCTGATTTGGTAGGTCTTCCCATCTCGTTTGCCCTACAACTCAGAAATATCAACTGGGGGTTCATTAGGATAGCAGAGACCCCAAAGACAAGTATGTGTAGGTTTCTTTCTCTGGGTCTTCCTCGCACAGGACATTCATTGCAACTGGGCAAGAAAGTCTTGCTTCAGTAACTGTTTTCCAGATAAGCTGAACATAACAAAAATTGTGATGGTGAATTAAAAAAGCCTTGTGAAAGTAGCATAATCTGACTGAATGAGTTCATGTGCTCCTCTCACTGCCATACATTCACCACCGGCACCACCAAGCAAGGAGCAGCTGGAGAAATGTTTCCCAGAGGCAACATATCTGCCACTTTCTTTGCAGAAGGTTCATAGTTCCCATTCAAATCGCCTGAAACCGACGCCATTCAGATCCATGTTCAGAAACAGAGAAAGAATAGAAACCTTACATGTAAGCTGACAGAATATTTACCCAGGGAAGCAACGAGTATGCCACTACATGTACCCTCACTTACGTACTGCATATAGTACATACGGCATGGTCTAGACATCTGTTGCCTGAATACATTAATGTGTGGTCTCTCTCTAGGTGTGTTTTATCTGCTGATTAGTCCCTTAGGATTAACACACTGTGAATTTATCACTGATTCTGCTCTCTTGTAGATAGAAAAAGAATGTGTTCTCCATCCCTAAGTGAAAGAGAGGAGAAAGGCCCACTCACTATCTATCAATAACTATCACTGTTTTCTACCTGAGATTTTATCTCAGATACCTCATTAATTTCTCAATTAGTTAAAAAAAAAGGAACATAAACATCAGTAACGCTTGCAGGAGATAATGATAGCATCCATATGCGTTTCCTGAGGCAAGCATTCATGTGGCTGCTGGAGGTAGAAAACTAAATGTAACAGAACTTGCCAACATTTTGAAAAGAGGCCATTTCCCTCAAGTATGTGTTAACTCAGCAAAGCATGCATTTGGTTTCTCATATTTCAATATAATATGCATACCTCCGAAGAGTATAAATATTTGATGGTGGGAGGATTTGGTTTTGACTAATTAGGAATAAACATCTAGCTCACGTTGAGGCTCCAAGCATATAGTCCCACGTTGCAGAGGTGACTGCTTTAACATTACCTATAGAAATAATTGCACTGTAGTGGAAAGCAACATGTGAAGCATCATATGGTAATGAACTTTCTACAGATCAGTAAGATAAACATCCCTATGTGTAAATAAGAAATTTTCTAGTAAATCCAGTGTGAGAAGTCATGCTTTACCTAAACTTAACTTCCTGCAGTCAAAATCCATTTTATTTCATTTTCATCATTATAAGTTATGGATATATTGATGCATTTGAGCTTGTAAAAATTCACTTATGACAATCAGTAAGAAATGTGTGGGTTTTTAAAACAAATTAAATAATGTAATTATGTTCAACCAGAGACAAAACAGAGGCAATCAATGTTAAGTTTTCACAGGACAGCTTTTCAATAAATGCAAGAACTATGTTATGTTTGTTATTGGGCTTCTCTGTAAAGTTGTATTTTTCCTCAGCGGGTCTTTGAAATGTAACAAAGGGCAAAGCAGAACTCTGGACTTTGAAACTTTTATTTTTCCTCCCTCTCTCATCCTTTGGAAAAAATACCATTGATCTACAAAGACTAATTTGAACACTAGAGTTTATTAACACTGAAAATAGAGAAGTATTTTGTTAGCTTTCTTTTTTTTTTTTTTATTTTAGGGACCTTAGCTTTCACTAAGCAAAGAAAAATTGTAAGCCATGTGAGTACTGGATTAATTGCAGTCACTCAAATTAGGTCGTTACTTTTTTGAATGACCTTGAAGAATTCAGGTGTCCTAAATTTCATACTTACTTATTTTTGTATTGGATGCAATGCAAATCTTCATTTAATAATTTCATTTTAACAGTTCCTCAACAGTTTGGGCCATTTTTTTCTTATTACACTTTTGGTTTTAGTCTTTGTTTCTGTCAGCCAATCTTAAAGCTGAAAAAAGAGGAGGGTATATACACACATATACTACTGAAACAAAACACCAAACAAAAAAACCCCCAAGCACCACACTCTGGCTGCACACAACTGAAAAATACTCCCAATACTGCTAAAACTAATACCTAAGTGGAGAGGGATGGAAGACAGAACAGACCAAAATTTCATGAAACTGACTCTGAGTCTTTCCTTTTACCGTAATGTGCCTCAAATCTAATATTAGCTTCAGCTAGGTACTTAGAAGGACCGGAATGTAAAGAAACCATGAATTTAGTCTAGTGCCTTTGCTGTGAAGTCAGTGTGGGGCTAACAGTGTTTCCGAGAGCAGAGCAGGTACCCGTGCAAATCCCACTTGGCAAACTGAAATTAAGAAAAACTATATTATCAGAATTATGGCTAGAAATGAGTTAACTTTCATGTATAAAGTAAAGATAGGAAAAGTCTATGTTAATATTCAATAAGAAACTAACTACAAAGGATTACTCGTTTGCAGTCCTCAGAAAGGCTAGGGCAGGAAGGGATTTGGGATGGAAAGAAATGTAAAAACATTTTGGTTGGGGAATCTGATCAATACCTAGCCAGTTGGTAAATTTTGAACAAACACACACAGTCTGTTCACAAATGACTTTTGGCTAGAATAAAAAGCCAAAATCTGTTGAATAAAATTGTTATAAATGAAAATGTTTCATCTGGAATAGGCAGATAGTTTTATGGTTTGTTACTAACTGTCATTTGCTGAATATCCAAGGTCACATAATAAGAGATTTTGTTGTCTTGATCCAGTTAACAACTATTATGAGAGCTATTATCGTTTCTGGTGGTTCTGACAGAGGTCTGAAGGTCTTAGAAATTGTATATACTGCCTTCTTTATTTGTAGTGGTCCTTCCCAGGACTAACACGCTTCGTGGGTAGGCCATATGGGATTTTAGCTTTGTTGCAAGTTACAACATGGTGATGGGTTACATTCAATATGAGTACTCATTTAAGCAAAAAAATTATTCTGGAAGAACAAACGGGCCTAAATTTCACTGGGAAGATGAGATAAAAGATGAGATGACTTGGGCTGCGTGTGTAACAACTTGGCACAAAGGCATGCCAAAGAGTAAAGAGGGCTCCCCCAGAAAATTCCAGGTGGCAGAGCAGGGCTTACACCATGAACTGGTAAAGCAGTACCCAGGCTTGCAGCAAATGTCCATATGCATTGGAGAAATCGTGGAGGCAGTTTTCTCGTGCTCTCCTTCAGTCCCAACATACACCGCCTTAACCACAGGGTAGTCAAACACTGGAACAGGCTTCCTAGAGAGGTGGTCGATGCCCCATGCCTGTCAGTGTTTAGGAGGCATTTGGACAATGCCTTTAACAACATGCTTTAACTTTTGGTGAAACCTGAAGTGGTCAGGCAGTTGGACTAGA
>NW_009232938.1:0-605 GCF_000690835.1 Fulmarus glacialis
GATGGGGAGAGCGGGGACACCCCAGGGTGGGTGGGGAAGGGAAGGAGGGGAGGGATGGAGATGGATGGAGACAGAGGTGGAGAGAGAAAAGAAAGGAAGAGAGTGCGACAAAGGGGGCCTTCCCTCCCGCCGTACACCCCCGGCCACGCACGGCCACCAGGCACCGCCGGGGCCCCAAGCCCAGCTCCTCCGAGCACAGCCTTGTGTCCTTGTCACCTCCAGAGCAATAACTCTGTGTCCCCAGCACCTCCAGAGCAGTGTCTATGTGTCCCATCACCTCCAGAGCCAGACCTCTGTGTCCTTGTCACCTCCAGAGCCATACCTCTGTGTCCCTGTCACTTCCAAAGCAATAATTCTGTCCCTATCATCTCCAGAGCAGTCTGTGTCCCCATCTCCTCCAGAGCCATACCTCTGTGTCCTTGTCACCTCCAGAGCAACACCTCTGTGTCTCTGTCACCTCCAGAGCAAGACCTCTGTATCCCCAGCACCTCTGGAGCAATACTTCTGTGTCCTTGTCACCTCCAGAGCCAGACCTCTGTGTCCTTGTCACCTCCAGAGCCATATCTCTGTGTTCTTGTCACCTCCAGAGCCAGACCTCTATGTCC
>NW_009232938.1:640-1200 GCF_000690835.1 Fulmarus glacialis
ACCTCTATGTCCCCAGCACCTCTGGAGCAATACCTCTGTGTCCTTGTCACCTCCAGAGCCAGACCTCTGTGTCCCCAGCACTCACCATTTTCTCCCCCCCATGAAACCCGGGTGCAGGTTTCAGGCTGCAGCTTCCCAGCACGGGCAGCTGCAGCTGCGGTTCAACAACGTGACCTCCCAGCCGCGCTGAATTTAGCAGATAGCTTTGCAAAAAAACCAATAAAAAGCAAAATGGGGCGAGGAAGCCGGGTTCCTTCTCCCCTGGAAGGACGATACTAATTTATATCGATTTGCTCTTTTATTTTTAGAGGGGAAAAAACCCAGAAGCCTGCTCAAAAATGTCATTTGAGCCAGAAGGGAAGTGGCTTGAGTTTTCTCTTTGCTGAGAAAAACATTTAACAGGGTCTTGGGTGATCCGAACAGATCCAAAATTTTCCTCTTCACGTGTCTTTTGGGTTGCAAGCTGGGCAGGGCTGGCACAGAAGAGGGTTTGCTCTGGGTTGCTTTCTCCACCTCTCTGGACACGCACCTGGGCTGAGGCCGGGCAAACTCAGCTCGTA
>NW_009232939.1:0-24509 GCF_000690835.1 Fulmarus glacialis
AAAAATAGCTAGGTCTATGTCCCAACATCAAGAAGACACCTGCAGAAAGGTCAGTAAGGGAACAGATCTGCAATCAGTTCTGTAACTGCAAGAGATGACTGGAGAAGAGGTACATTACTACACTGATGGAATCATCTGAAGGTAGCCCTGTGAATCCATCTGGGTATTTCCAATGGCTCAAAAGAACTTTACCCCAAATCTACATTAGGTCCCAATTCTAAGGGACTCTGGAGTCTCACAATTTTTACTGAGCTACTGACATCTCAGGATCAAAGTCCTGGTCTTGCAAGCATTACAGATGGCTCCATGGAAACCTACACAATCCTGAATCACAGAATAGTCCCAAAATTCCAGGTGGTATCATTTTAGTATCTTTATTTCATTCCACTTATTTCTATTCGATTCCATTCCATTCCCGCCTAAGGACTCTTAAAGGAAAGGGTTAGGAGGGAAATCTAATCATGCCCTTGACTTCCCAGAAGTCAGATGTAACCTACACCTTTCTAAGAATATAAAGCAAAGTGCTGTTCCAGTACTTATCTAAACTACACAGTTAATTTCTCCTTACTTCATCCCTACCTACGAGAGGGAAATGATCATGTAACTGATGTAGGCATTCCAGTACATTCATTACAAGCTCAACCTGCTGAAGTGATGGCAATGACAAGGTATATTATATTGATTAATCTGAGATACTACAACAGGGTAATATAATGCTTGAAACTTTATACTTCGAAGTGCAGAAATACAAAACTGCCACCCACGGGCAGCCTGTTCTCAGCCAAGAGACAAGATGCACTTAGCTCAAAGCATGAGGAGACAAGAACAGGAGCGGAGTATGCTCACAGTATCCAGTCTATGTATTCAGCCAGGCTTGAGAGGTGCATTTTCAATTTGAAATTCACAGCACTGATATCCCAGCCCCATCCAAGTCACGGGTCATCCAAAACCATTAGGAGGCTGAAAATAGAAGTACCATCATCAGTTTATCTCATGAACACATAATGAATTCAAATGTGCCAAGTACTTCCCTTGTTACTTCATCATGTTTGTCTGTCATTGAAAACATCTTCGGGTCTAGGCTCAGCAGCTATTTAATCTCTAAAGATAACTAAATGATTTCCCTCTCACTACAAAAGTAGACTGTGTTCTTAAATTAGATGGTCTAATGTACATTATAAAAGGCCAACAGCCAATTTCCTGATGGATAGGAAGGCTCTGGATGAGTAATTTAGACACTGTAAGCCATTGTCTAGTCTAATCTTTCACATCTCTTACCTTGCCCGGTCAAGAGGGCTTTGTGCCGTTGAAAGCTCTCATTTCCTTGAAACAACATGCCAGAACATGCCAGGTACCACAGCCAGCAGAACAGAAGGGACTCAACAAAATGCCTGACAATTTTCCCTTACCAATAATTCTGGATTTCTAAAGTATTTCTTTGAGGAAAGGACCTGAAAGTAACCTAACAACACCAGTCCATGCAAACATATCACCTTTTTCGTGTGGCAGTTGAAAAATATTTAATTTATTGTTGAAATGCAGCTACTGTAAAGGGGAAAGATGTGAAAACAGAAGAGACAGGCATATGGCTAAGAGGGAAGAATACGTTACAGACTCCTCTGCAGACTTAACGCATGCTTTGATTGTTTGAGTGTTGCCTCCAACTTCTGTTCTATCCATACACAAGAAGTTCCCATTTGAGTTTAGTAATGTCTTCAGCAAAAGCAGGTCTACTTGTTGGGGGGAGAGAAAAGGAACAGAGAAGTGTTAATTCAAATTAGTGCACCTGATGTTTACTGTAGCATTTGAATGCTGCCACTTTCAAAGAGAAGAGCTCAGAGATAAGTTACTATAAGATAGCCAAGAGGTAAATTCAGAGAAGAGGTATTTTTAGACTATTCTGATTTGCTGTGAAGGTGCAGTTTAGCTCTAGTCACTCCTTAACTGGGTTATACTCGAGTCTTATTCCATACTACCTCTTTTATTCTTTTTTTGTTTGGAGGCAGCTTGTTGCCTGAGAAGAGTAGCATTTGAGTTCTGATATTTCAGGTCAATCCTGTAGTGAAGAAAAAAAATGTAGGTAACTAATGGTGTGACTTCCATGAGTTTGGGGTTTTTTTTGATGCTTTTGAGATGAGAATTAATGGAAGAGGTTGTTTGGTTGTTTTTGTTTTTTTTAAAGATAGAAACATAATTCAAAGATAAAAGACAAAAAAGAGGAAGATGAAAGAAGGGAAAGCAGGTGGTAGGAAAACATGGCAAAAGTTTACATATAGTATAAATAGGATCATTTTCTAACCAGTACTGTTAATTGCAAAGTCCGCTATATAAAAAATGGTTCAGCAATTTAAGCACTCAGAAAATGGAGGAACTTCCTCAGAAGGATTCAAATTCACAACTCACTCACCCGAGGGATGTGTTCCAGCCACCCTACAGAACCAGGTGCTTCCCCTCCCCTCCATCACCACCAGAGGTGGGCCTTCAGGAAACCAGGATTGCAAGAATCATGGTAGAAGGACAACAAGCAATGAAAAGCCCAGCTATGAATTGGGCACTCAGTTGTGAAGAGGCAGACTTGGGCTCCACACTCTGGTCCCAGGATGTTTTTCCCATTTTACAGCAAAGTCTTTGAAGTCAGTGGAAAAGTGTCAGTGGGAAAGGGAGTGAGAAAGATAAGTATCTTTAGAAGTAACCCAGGAAATAGGAATGAGACACTAAGTCCCTCCCTCTTCCCAGCTGAATATCTTAACTTCTAAGTTACAGGGTTAGGCTGCTTCTCACTTCCTCCATTCCAACTATGTCCCATTTAAGGCACCTTTCTGGACTCCACCCAGAGACTTGAAATGATGGCAGGAATGGCCATCAATTAGGACATCTGTCAAGCAGGGTGAGTATAGGGAGTGTGTCCCTTCTAAAATGCCGGGAGATATGTGAAGGTTACCAGGTCAGCATTTTCTCAGATATTTATGGATTAAAAGCTGAGCCCTGGCCAAGTGAAGTGAGACGATGGGTTGTCAAGGACAAGTACGCCTTGCAAACTCAGTCTCCTCCTTTTGTCTCAGAGATAAAATTATTCTGGGGTGAATTTATATAATGCAACTGTGGTAAAGTAATTCAGGATCCCAAGAAATGAATACAGGAATGGCAGAATCTAATCTCAGAAAAGTTTAGCCAAGGAGAGTTAAAGTTAATTGCCCTGGTTTGGGCTGGGATAGAGTGAATTTTCTTCCTAGTAGTTGGTATAGTGCTGTGTTTTGGATTTAGTATGACAATAATGTTGATCATTCAACAGTGCCTCACACTGGGCACCAAAAAGCACTGTCGTGGTTTAACCCCAGTTGGCAGCTAAACACCACACAGCCACTCGGGCACCCTCACCCCCCCAGTGGAATGGGGGAGAGAATCGGGGGGAGGGAAAGTAAAACCTGTGGGTTGAGATAAAGACAGTTTAATAGGACAACAAAAGAAGATAAAATAATAATAATAGTAATAATAATGATAAAAGAATATACAAAACAAGTGATGCACAATGCAATTGCTCACCACCCACCGACCGATGCCCAGCCAGTTCCTGAGCAGCAATCACTGTCCCCTGGCCAACTCCCCCCAGTTTATATACTGAGCATGATGTCATAAGCTACGGAATATCTCTTTGGCCAGTTTGGGTCAGCTGTCCTGGCTGTGGCCCCTCCCAGCTTCTTGTGCACCTGGCAGAGCATAGGAAGCTGAAAAGTCCTTGACTTAGTATAAGCACTACTTAGCAACAACTAAAACATCAGTGTGTTACCAACATTCTTCTCATACTAAATCCAAAACACAGCACTATACCAGCTACTAGGAAGAAAATTATCCCAGTCGAAACCAGGACACTAATGATCAAGAGAAATCATGAGAGGAAAGAAAAGAGACATCTAACGATGATGCAGGTGTGATGGAGAACTGATTGGATAAAGACACCAGAAGAAAGTTCAGACTGGGTGAGAACCTATCTGTAAGCTGAGAACCAGTAGTAATGGGAATCATGAACAAGAATAAGGAGCTTTAACCTGGAGAACTTGTGACAAGCCAATTAAGAAGGAAAGGGGAAGGCACCGAATATAAAGAGCTTAGACTGGAACTTGGAGAGGAACTGAACTGGAATAAGAACTCCGAGAAACAGAGATTGAAACTGGGAAGGTGAAGTTAATGAAATGAGAATGGGGAAGGCGGTAGAGGAAAAGGATGAAAACAAGGAAGGCACAGGCTCAGGGTGACTGAGCAACAGGTTCAGCAAACCTGCAGAACCTCGCATGGAAGTTAATATGCCAAAGCCTGGTGTCAGAAGAAACTGTAAAGATATCCCGTTTTCCATTCATGTCTCCTCATCCTCTTAAACTAGTGTTTCTAGACATGGAAGAGAACCACCTGCTATTGCTGTCAACACAGTTACTCTGTTAGCTAAGTGGAATATATTTCTATATTTCATCTGAAGATTCTGCCCTACCGACTAATTTTGCATACATTGACCTAATGTCCCAGAACTCAATATATTTTCATAATTCAAAAGCTAAAGAAATTACATGCAGACTCACTCCTCCCTGCCTTGAATCCTGCATGAAGAGAGTATCAATATTAGAAAGCCAAGCTTGCAGATGCATAGAAAAGCCTGTGCAACTTTACCTCAGCCCTCATGTACTATGGCATACATAATGACAGTCATCAATATTTCAGTCTTTAGTAGTTCTGTCTTTAATATTTATTCTGCTAGGTATTACTTTCCCCAACAAACATGCTTCTTTGCATAGGATCAACTTGAGTCTTTGTTCAAGACCTTGTTCAAGTCAGGATTACACAATAGCAAAGGAAATTGCATTAAAGAAAATCTTCAGATTAAGGCACTTGAACAGTGCTTTGTGGAACAGCAATCTATACCAATCCCTATCAGCCATCTTGTGCGATGTCAGCTTTCCAGAGAAGGTCATCAATTTGGGGTACTTTAAAAAAAGTATTTGAAAGCAAAATAACAAACATTAGTTTCAGTAAGCAAATAATTAGTTTGAAGTATTGCAGTCATGCCCAAAGCTCCACCTTGCCTCGCTGAACTTGTAGCAAAGCAAAACTGGCCACTGAGCTCTCGAAAAAGCAGAAGCCCAAAAGCCTGGCTTGACATGGACCATGACTCAGCTGAGATTTTAAACAAAAAATGTTTTGAACAATAAAATAATTTCAAAAAAAAGAACCTTCCTTCCTTCACATTTAGCTGTAGAACATAACTAGACCCCATCCCAAAAGAACACATGCACTTGCCCTGAAATCTTGTCTACTCCTGGTGACCCCTAAAAAGGAGATTACTCAAGATGCTTTAGGATCTTGAAAGATGTGCAGCCATGAACTTGCTTAGAAGAAAAAGCTGCCAACAGCCCTTGAAGGTATTTGAAGATGAGGTTTGAGGCTGTCTAGAGAGAAACCAAGCCTGTAATAACCAATTCTCCCTAAGTGACACCCCACAAACAAACCTCTCCTGGATAACTTGATTGTAGTCAGGGCTTCATTCCCTGGAACCAGGCGCAGGCAAAGAGCCGGAGGCCAGATGCCAGGCACTGCGGAACTGTCGGGATCAGAGTATGCTGGTATAGCAGATACTTACTGCATAGCTAGAATACTACAACAGCACTATCTGTTGTATTTTCTGTACAAGAGCCATAAACACAATTCTTCAGAAAAAATGAGAAGATAGCTCGTTGTCAGCAAGACACCTTGTTCCTTATACTTAACAATATTCCTAAGTGCAACAAGAAAATATAGTGAAATAAGAAACATTTTACCTTCTTGTCTTTCCAATTCTCTTATCAGTTCATTTTGTAGATGATTATGTTGTGATGATGTCAAATCCATACTATGCCACAAAACCTGGGACAGAGAAACACAAGCCTGCCTGAATAAAATGACTTTATTTCTTTTTCCCCACATAATGCTTCACAAAAAAATTAAAATTATTTTTATATGTATTATGCTATAATTTACTTCTGTTGATCATAAAGATATGTAGACACATAGATATTAATATTCAAAGCATAAAAGAACCAGAAGCAGCAAACTAGTTCAACTGTTCTACTCTCAGAGGGGAAAAAGCAAGTAGATATATTAAAAAAAAAAAAAAAAAAAAAAGCGCTTTGATAAACATTTAAAACTATTTTATGAAATTTTAAAATTGGAATCAATTCAAATCAGAGTTGGTAGGCTTATAAATGATTGAAAGGAAAGGTAGCAAAAAGTGTCTGAAAGAGAAGAAAAATTGCACCAAAAGGATCTAATCTTGTTTGAATTAATTGGCTTGGAAGGGAGGGAAACAACCTATTAGTAAAAGTTGCACATGAGAGTAAGTAGGAAGCAGGATCTACAGACAACATGCAGAACAGAATGTGTGTGCGCCTATATAAACAGACACAGAACATGCAGACTCGGGAGAAAAAAGTAAGAGGAAAAGTATGACAGAGGACAAAACAATTTTCAGCTGTCTGCAGAAAAGCCGACAGACAACCAATAGTCTCCAAGTCTTGATGTTTTACAATCAGAAAAACACTGAGTTCACAGGAGGAAAAAAAAAAAAAAAAAAGAAAAAAAACCAGTGCTCTGGTAATTTTTAAAGCTCTTGCACTGTTATATGGAAATGTGACTGATTTTTGCAGGAATGGTTACAGGCAGCATACAGTTAATAATCTACGGATGTCTAAACACCCAATAGGGATGCAATTAAATAAGGCAATGGATGAAGGAGTATCTCTATCTAGTTTAAAAAAAAAAAAAAAAGCAATCAAAGTAAAAACATACACTGAATATAGAGAAACTCCCTCACAGTGCAAAGCCTTAGGCCGGTTTTCCTCTCAAAACTTGAGACGAAAGAGGACTGAATAGTATAGAATAGCATAGAATAACCCTGTCTTGTTAGAGAGGATGCACCATACCCTCTTGACTTCACCCTACAAAAGACACACAGGTTTAACATTTAACTTTACTACCTCAGTGCCAGCAGCCATTAACGTATTTGAAGGTGAAAAATAACTTAGGGGGCTTCTACACATTATCTTAACACATAGATGTAAATATAACAGCAGTATTTTTGTTCTCTCTATGAACTTAGCAGTAGTAACCTCTTTACATGGGGAACAGAAAGGAGATTCAATGGGATTCAAAGTCTTTGTATGCATCTTCAGAATAACAAGTGGCATTAGAAACTACTGGGACATTAAGCAGCAAATGTTAGAGACTTCTATCAGATTGTCATCTACCTCAAAGTATAAAAAAGACAATTTTTCTTCCCACTAGAAGATAAAAATAACAGGTTAATAATCAGTCCCTTCACATTCTGAAGGACAAGCAACGTTGCACTGTAAAATCACCCTAAAAGGGAAAACCTTTGTATTTTGCAGTCCTCTACTTTTTTTTTTTCCTTCTAAAAATATCATTTGAGGTACGCTGAACTACACAACAACCTGTCTGACTTTTAACACATGAATTCAGGAGTACTACAAGCAACTAAACAGTGCAGAACAGCTCAGTTGCTGAGTTATGCTGTTTAAAGTAAATGATAGAAAGTAATTTAGAGTAAAAGCGACAGACAAGTGAAATACCACCGGCATCCACCGTGTTTCAGTCAACATTACCTGAATCTCTTGCAGCTTTCCAAAGATGGTACTCTAACAGAAAAGTCCTTATCTGCCCGGCCGCTTCCCCCCCCAGGCAGAAGCATGCTCCGAAGCGTGTGTCATGCGTTGCCAACATCTCCACACCAGCAGCAATAATAAATCCCGACAGCTGCAGCAGGGACACGAGGTGGGCACCACGCGCCCCCTCCCTTGCGTAAGGGAGCGGATTTCGTAACAGCGGTAGGCACCCGGTCAAGGGAGCTCCAACCAACAGAGTAACCAACTTTGGAGTATTTTTTACAAAAATAAGGTAATGTTAGTAACCACTCACTGTTGCTAAAAGGTAACCGAAGAGCTAAATATCGTTCTTCAGAGTCAAAGGGGTCTCCCAAGCACCAAGCGCAATTTACGAAGGGGCAGGGGTGCATTTGTGGCAGGGGTATGTAAATGCGTGCTCACGCTGGAATGCATAACTGTAACGAGGTACACCCCCCCCAAAATCCTAGCCCACTTCACCCCCATGAGACAGCTGTCAACATGAGTAATTATACACATACCACTCCTCTTTTGTACACACAAGATGTACATTCGCTCAACAGATCGCAACCACTTACTGCCATGGGAGCAAATACATGTCTCTCTAAGACTTCTCTTATTTAGACTGTAATCAATTCAGGACGGGAACTGTCTCTTACTTTATACAGTTTTTAGCAAAATTAGATTTCAACCTCAGCTGGGGTTTCTAGGTGCCATTGAAAAACAATGAATTATTGTACAAAAACACTAAATAAGCCCTACAGAGAACTGACGGTCTCTGTACTTTACCATACTTGGTAGAAGAAATTAATAGGAGCTCTTCGACATTTAGAAACTATCAAACAAATCACCAAGACCCAATCTACACTTAAAGCAAAATTCAGTAATATTAATGAGTGATTTACAAAACACTGCTGTAAACTGGCTGTCCAGGATGAGAATTTGCTTAACATATGATAATCTTTTACAGAAGTAGTATCAAAAGGGACAGTTTTTGCCCGGTAAACACTGTACATGAAGTATTAAGACTCTCTGCAACTACAAGGGCCGAATCATACCCAGCTCACCTCAGCCCTTCATTCTTTTAGGGGAGGCTAATGTTTCATACGAAACTTAATTGTATGGACTTGGACTTTCAAACAATAAAACAATGAGAAATGAAGTAGAAATATTAAATGAGAAGACAAAAGAAGCAAGAAGGAGGACTAAAATGTAATGTAAGAACCCAAGTATGACTGGCAGCATTCAGTCCTTTTCCATCTTAATCCACAGGAGCTATAAATAAATTGTACATTCAGAGAGACAGGTGAGATGGGGAGGGGGTGGGGGAGTCTGAGCCTAATACATTGTTTCTCTCACAAATTAATCCGACATGAGTGCTGCAACCAGTGGGTACCTCTAAACGTCACTTTTGCAGGCAAATTCTGTCTTTGGACATGGTCACGTAACTCCAAATCTAGAAACATGACATTTACACTCAGAACATAAAACAATTACAGCACCTCAGATTATATAAAGACTTACTGTACTGTATGATTTTCCACGAGATTTTACGAGGGCTTACATTGCCTCATGAATGGTTCAATAAGCAACATTACTTTAAGCACAAAACTTTCGAGACAGACATAGTGAAGGAAATAAGGAAAACAACACTAATTGAGCTGATTTTCCTTCTCTCAGCACCTAGAAATAATCCAAGTTCTTTCAAAATTTCATTTAAGTTTGAAATTAAAGAAGCAACAGATTGCGTGTGATTTTTAACAGCTATCTCACCTCAGTTAGAATGCAAATGAATGGGCATCATGTTTTGGCTCAATCTTAAAACCTCAAAACAGAAAACTTATCAAGTCCAATCTAGGTCTTTATGAGTAAATGTGCTAAAATTATTTTTTTCATAGTTTAAAATCCCTCCTATTTAAGTTCTGGACACAAAATGCATGACAAATACATGACAAATAGGGATAATTTATTATTTAGCAAAAATTCATTAGAATATTTACAAAGCTTAAGTCATAAAAACACACGCACACACTCTTTAAGACTTCTTTTTCCTTTAAGACTTTTTCTTTTTTCTTCCTCTCTTACTCTGCAATTTCTTCTTTCTGCCCTCAAACACAGGTTTGGCAGTCACCATGACTACGTTTCCCAGTTCTTCATCCTCACCACTTGAGCTACTACACCCCTTTTTCTCTTTGTGGTCTGTTGTCTCCATTGCAGAGACATTTTTCCTCTTTTTGCTCTTGCCTAAATCACTGCTTTCCAATTCCTCTACTGAGGAGTCACTAGAAGTTTCTGAAAGATGCAAATTCCCAATAAAACCACCTCCATATAAATGCTCTTTTCTGGAATCCGAACGTTTCCTTCTCTTTCCACTTTGGACTTCTGTTGCCACAGTTTGATGATTTGCACAGCCTGCAGTACCTTCCCCTTTCCTTTCCTCACGCTGTTTAAGTTCAATCTCCATAACAGCAGTAGCCTCCCGAATTTCATCGGCTTCTTCTTTTTCCTTTCTCTTCAGACAAGTCACAGCTCTGCGCAGTCTCTGACTTTTAATAGCTTGTTTTTCATGCTGTGCTAGTCTGAAGAATGAATCAATTCGAAGCTGAGTCTATCAAAAATAAAACGGAGAAACACCTTTGGATGTTTTTGTGATGGGAATTCAGCTGTTGTCTCAGCTATACTATAAAGCATCCCAAATTAAAGCAGGACAAAGGACTAATGAAATTAAGATGCATGCAAACAGATGTGAACAATAAGATGCATTATTATAGTAATACCTATACTTTATTATAAATTATGCAACAAGAACCTTTACAGAAACTAAATAGTAAGCAAACTCCAGTGAAATTTTATAAACCTTATGCTGCTGATGATTAGACATACGTTACTATTTTCAACCCTAACACAGAGAATCTCTGTAGTGCTCTTAAGTATGTCCTTAAAAACACATCCTTAGCTTCAAGCTGTTAAAACAACAGAATGTTTACTAAGCAAATATTGGAAGTGCACTTCACATTTGCATCTGCCAGTGCAACAAAATGCGGTCATTTGACTCAAGTTCATTGTAACACATGCTGCTACAGTATAAAGATTTAAGAGTAGAACTAGAAGTAGTCACACACAACAGGCTTGTGCTATTCCACCACAGCTAGGCTTGCTGTATAGACTAAGCTAGTCCTCTATATTCTCCCTAAAATTGTCTGAGAGAGACAGACACTTCCAAAGAATATTCCAGTCAACCTGAAAGTATATGGATTTAACTACAGGTTTTGGTACCTTTCACTCCTTTGAGTGATAGAGAGAACCTAGAACACTGGTTTAGACTGCGAATCTATCTTGCTTATGGCAAAAGGAGGAAAGAATCTGACCTTTGGTGATCAGTTTTACAACTGACTTTCACAGTATTACAGCATGCGCCACTACTCACTTTTAAGTTTTATTAAAGCTGACAGAACATTTATTTGGAAATTAGAGTAATATTATTAACGGGCACTTGCTCAACGGTTCAGTCTGCACTCCCCCTCAAAAGATATGGATGGTACCACATGGTCAGTCTCACTTCACCAAAATCTCAGAGGCATTTTTATAAATCATTTTTAGAGACAGCACGCTGTCTTTTAAAAGCACTGAAGGTGCTTGAGGTATCTGTAGTTTCAGCTACATCCAGAACAAACAGCAACATCCAGAACAAACAGCAACCTGGACTTGAGATAGGTGCTTGATAGATAACAAAATTTGAAACCAACAATTGAAATTATGTAGAGTGCCTCACAGCACACCCAAATCATACAGAAATGAAGTCTAGAGAAGTAAGTTTAATGACTTTTAAAAATATATATATTAAGATTAAAAAAAAAAAAATGGCCAAATCCCAGTTTCTGAGAAATGTATTTTAAAGCCTTGCTGTTAATTTTAAAATGCTTCTCTTACAATTTTCCAGTTACCCTTAAACTATACACAGCTTTATACTTTACCTGCTGCAAGTTCAGCTGTTTTATCACAGGCAAAAGAATTTCATCTATCTTTGTCCTGGTCCAGCCAAAATGATCCTGACAGAATGTGCAGAAAGTTAAGGAACTTTACAAAATGGCTATTACTAGTATTTTGTAATCACATAAAATGAAAATTCCTCAAATAAACAATGTCTGGAGGAAAGTTACTCTACTTCAAAGCTTTTTCTACTACAAAACCAGAGAAAATACTTCAAGTTACTACCGCTAACTTACGTGGATGATTCCAGTATAATGCTACGTATCTTAATCATGCTGTTACATCTCTATTAGTTACAGAAATTTTTCTGTAGTATCAACATTTCCAAAAGCATGTCTCAGTGAAGACAGAACTCATTTTGGCTACACGGTACTGCCATAAGACAAAATACCTACAAGTGAACCTCATTTTTACACTTGCACATACTGGAAGTTTCATTTACTGTTTAAAACACTGTTAGCTCTGCGTGCACTGCCATCTACTCTTCAGCAATTCACTGCAGCTCAAGCTGCAACGGATGCAAGAAATAGACATCATTGCAAGAAATGCAGTGAATAACTAGGGATAAAGCGCAGACTGAATCACCATTTCTGACTAGGTTTTGAAACCTATTTGTGAAACATGGGAAACATACATCAGGAGCGTGCAAACAATCCTGCTCTAAGTCTAGAAACAGGCACAGCACAGTTACAGAAATGTAACATCACAACAAACTCGCCATTCCAGCTACGAGACTCTCTTCGCATGCAAAGTGAAGCAGCCCACTCTTTCAGGAGGGCAGAGCAGCCCCTAATGCCACCATGCATGGCTGCATTCCCTTCCATTCCAGAGCTTGTATCATTGCAGTAGAGTGCATGCAGATGGGGCGGGGGGCCCCTCACACCGATGAGATGTTAAGCATTTGACATTCCGTTGCTGACTCACTGACTAGCCTTACGGACTTTAATCCGAGTAATTTTAGCTAACAAGTTTTGCCATATAGTAAAAGGATATTCTCTGATCTGGTCTACATCAGGCTTCCCCCAGATGAACGAACCCCTTGTCTCATCCACCACGGGCTTCAGGTATGCGTCTGCCACTGCTGGATTTGGGAAACCTGAAGAAAGCTGCAACTCCCGCAGTTTCTTCTTGACTTTTGTATCATGTGGATTAGGTCTCAATTTCTTATTCTTCTGAGCCTCATTCCACCACTCACTGAAAAACAGAGGAAAGTATTCATTTGCCTCCATAAAATATAATTTGGAATATCAAGAGCCATCATGTTAATTTCAATAGCCTTAGTCTCCCTACTTCAGTTACTACATGAGATGAGGTAGGAAATTTCCAAATAAAAAATGGCCAAAGGCCCATAATCTGAAAAGACAAAACATACACAGTAAATGCAGCCACTGTAAGCCATAGTAGCAAACATCACCTGGATTCCCCATAGGCTGCTAAACAGAAGGCCCTAAATTCAGCCTCACTTAGGGAGAAAGTTCCACACGTAATGATCATTTTTGGAGTTTTTTTGGTATGCAAGGAAAAAAGAAAAAAAGAAAAAAAAAAGACTTCTAACCATCCTTGCCATTGCCAATACAACTGGGTTGGCCCTCTTCAAATCTTGTTCTTCCCCACAGCCTACCTGTCTGTCTCTTTCCAGGTCATCCATTCCTCAACTCATCAAGTCTCTTTTCTCTACGAGCAAGCTACAGCACCTTCTCACAAGCTCAGGGAGAATAAACCTCCACTCCACTACGGATCCAGCTCTGCAATGAACTCAGAGGCAGTCGCACAGTTCTACAGCTGTTCTATTGTCTTCATCAGTCTCACTGTAATTGCTGTATGAACATGTCACCTTATTTACCTGCCATTTCAAATAGTGGTATAATTTTTTTACAGTTAAAATATCAACACGTATTTTACAGTTAACTTAGCCTCCTTAATGATGGTCCTATGTTTTGTTGTATGCTTAGGCAGCAGAAAAGTGTATTCACAAATATTCATATTATGGAGAGACAAAAAAGCAAAATACGACAAAGCATACGCGAATTTTAAGAGAGGTTCCAAGCCATGCCCAGGAAATTCATTTAAAATCTCCATCGCTGTGACAAAGCCAACATTTGGGATGCCCTCAGTGTAGTCGCTTCCAAGCAAGTATGCCAAATTAATTAGCTTGCTTCGATCCAACCCTGTAAAAGAGAGTGCATAAACCAAATTAAATCAGTGGATTCAGCATCTGTTCTCTTACAAATTAAAAAATAATGTATCATCTGAAAGGCAAAAACCAAAAGGAACACAAAGGTATTAACTCTGTAAAATTACTTTTAACTCAACATCAGAATTTGCTAAATTATATTCTGGAGCAGTGTCAATATGCTACTGCTAGCTCAAGCACCGGTAGTTGTGCTAACTTGGCAAATACATCTTGCCAAAATTAAAATGTTATAATGTAAAGACCATTGGGAAATTCTGGGTCTCTAAGAGCTAAGAGAGATTACTTTACATGTACTTTACAGTTACTGTCCTGTTCTCATCTAATGCTGACCTGAATTTAATAACTCCCAAATCAGAAATAAAAACACTGTTTGAATTCTCCATAATATCAATGCCTCTGCTTCTTAAAAGTGTTCCCAAACTGGAAGCCTTTGCCCTGTGCTAGCGCAGTTACTAAGTAGACCAAAGAGCCTGTGAAACAGCCAGAAAGAAGGAAGAACTCAGCTGACCTCTTCTACTTGGTACGCTGTAAGATCTGAAGCAACCAGACCGATTTTCAGCGACTACCTTCAGGAGTTTAGATTTAAAAAAAAAAAAAAAAAGAAAAAAAAAATTCAGTGGAGAAAAGGAGGGATGCGTGTCTAAGCACAGACTGTCAGCATGCTAGTCAGGACATCCATCAACTGTCAAGAAAGAACAATAATGCAATGCATGGAAAAAGGAGTAGAAGTACAAGACTGCAGAGGAATGTGACAGGAAGACCAATGGTGACCATTTTTCCCCAGTAAATAAATAAATAAAAGCTCTGGTTTATTACATTAATAACAGCTAAAAATCACACACATGCTTTTACAGCAATCCTTTCCAAGTAAGCTACAGTAGCATACCTAAGTAGGTATAAGTAGGGAAAAAAATGTTTCATTCAATTTGCTGGGAGAAGAAACCAAAGACATATTTTTCACCACATAAAAATGTTGTGAAATTTTACATGCTGAAGACATTAAAATATTATTTCAAAGTCTATAGCCTCTCTCAACTTTGAAAATGTCAAAACTGATTTTAAAAGAGTTCTGCTTAAACAAGGCATAAGAAAAAGTTAAAATTGGCGCATATTTTCCTTAATACACTAAGTGACACTGAAGTTTAGTGCAGGTGTCTGCAAATTCAGGGGAGTCATCTGGCAGTAAAAACAGCAACCCAACTGAATGCCTTTAGAGACTCTCCAAAGGACAGGCATTGTATTAACAGACACACAAAATTCTGTAGAAAATACAACTTCAAAAAGATACATGGCAGCGCTGTTTTATTAAAGACTGTATTTAACAAATCAATACCTGAGGCTTACCTAGTTGGTTCTGAAAATCAACATACTGATAATATTCCACATATTTGTTTTGACTGAAGAAATTTTTATAAACATGCCGTGCGCCAAATAACCAAACATCGCTGTCATCAGTGATTGTCCCAGAGGTCTGATCAGTAAGGTCCAATATAGCACACTGTGCTTCTGCCTCCATCGGAGCTTCAATATATGGAATGCCAAACAGACGGAGAAGCTCCTGTAGGATGGAGAGAAAACAGTTAATATTTCGTCTGAAGAATCAACTTCTATTATACTTCTGCTTGACTCGGAACTGCTAGATTCACACTTGGGAGGTATTTAATATTTCACAGCAAATCTTAATTTCCACTAAAAAGTGCCAAGCACAGTCAAGTCAACGGGGAAAGAAATCCCACTCATCTCAGGCAGATAGTGCCACGTAAGTCAAGCACTACTTGATCACACTATTACTACACAGTTTGAGAATCTGCTATCTTAATTACACAAGCATACTTAAATATTGTGCTTTCCATAACATGGAGAAAAGTCCATGCATGACAATTATGTGGGCTCCATGAAAGAAAGATGTAGGTTAAATAAAATTAAAATTAAAAAAAAAAAAAAAATCAGTCATCACCTTAGCTCAGAAAATGGTGTGAAAGCATATGAGAAACATTAATATCAAGCAGGAAACAGTGGGCAGACTAATCATCCTTTGGATGGTGTTTTGATATACACGTATTTTGATGTATTTTATACAATTTGCTTTTATGGAATACATTACTTAACCTCAGTTAAATATCCCACACACACTAGGTTTACAGACTTGTGTTAGTTACACAATTCTGGATTACGTCATCTCCAGAAATTATGCTTTCCATTTACTCTCCTGCTCCCAAGTTGGATGTAATAATCACTGCAAAAGGGAAGGTGTAAAATTTATTAAGTATATATTTGATATGTATACATATATCTGCACATACACACACTTTTTTTTTTCCTCGCTGCAGCTAGCTTTTGTGCCCTGACAAAGTCAGTCTCAAGACTTAAAACTTTTACTGTAACAAAGAGCAAAAGCACAAGGTCAAAAGACTTACAACTATAATGGTGTATGTACCATTATATGGCACATAATATTACAAAAGCACAACCTACTGGCCTTTAAAAAAATCATCTGCAGAAACAAGTATGAGCAAATATTTAGCAAAGGAAACAAAAATTTCAATCATTTAAAGACTAAATTATCCCTTTTATGCAAAGAAAATAAAAGCTTTTATGTATTTCTCAGAATTAGTTTGTTAGAATAAGTTTATTACATCATAGGTAGTATCACTAGTCTACTATATTATGGATATGTTAACCCCAACACATTGTATTGCAAGTAGTCCTTGCATTAACCTTTAAACGCTAATACTGAAACAGAAGTTACAGGCTTATGCAGGTATTACTGGTGAGATTCTTTAAAACGAGTTACATAGGGCATAAACCTGGGTTACCATGCGGATTCCTTGTGAGGTTTTTATCTCTTAATCCCTAGGGGAAATCACAATTTACCCAACACCCAGATTACATCAATTCCATACTGCTGAATGTAACTTCCTAATATTTTTCGTTCAATTTGCACCTTTCAGAGCAACAGGCAAAGATCAAACTGGCCCAACCTTAAAAAGTTGGTGCTTAAAAAAATGTTGATTTATTCATAATTTTATTATTATTTTATAATGTTATAACAGTTATTGAAAATTGTTGGAATTCAAGATTATCTCAATACTTTCAATATTTTAAACCAAGCAGACTGAAGAAAACAAGATCCTAAGAGGAAAAAAGGTGACCTATAATTAAGCAAAATTACTAACAGGTTTTGAGAAAATGTTGACTGAGGTGGAGGAAGGAACCACATCATGCTGTATCAAATCAAAATGATTCAACTAATACTACCTGGCTTTCCAAGAACATCTGTCCTGTTACAGAAGCAGCAACACGCTCCTGCTGCTGTTTTTGAGCCTGAAGCATATTCTGCTCACCAGAAAGTTCATTTTCTAATTCTTGCAGTTCTTCCTGAAAAATAAAACAAGCTTTTAATTATTTCAACAATGCAGATATACTTAGTTAAGTAAAGCACTAAGACTCCAACTATAATTATTCTAGTAGTATACGCTCCATTAATTCACCCTTGGAAGTTGTCATAGCTTCTCCAATGCAGTAAATTACAAGACCAGAGATAGGTCTATTCATCAGAGTGCTAAAACCTTAAAAGTTTCCCTCTGATTTCAGACAGGTTATGGTTAACCATCATCTTTAAGAAAAATCAGCTCCCATAGAATTAGATACACATATGAGAAAGCAATGAAACAGTAAGAAGTTTTTCTTAAAAACTTGGGGACAGAGCACTTCATTACTAGCTCAAACCACGTAACAAGGAGTTACCAAACTGATGTCTTGCCACTCATCCGCTGCATCTTTACCATCATCTTCTCTTTCAACATTCTGATCGTTTGCCAACTGCACTTCATCAGACTCCTTCAGCAAGTCCTGTGTGACAATATCGTGTCTGTCTGTCTCCATTTCTGGAAGTGCTGTTTCATCACCCAGTTTTTCACCGTATTTAGTATGAAACTCAGCCTCATTACTGATTTCAGTATCCACTTCAATAAAGCTTCCTATTAAAGGAAAATAAAGATTTCAACTTCCTGCTGCTTGTTTAAAAAGAAGTATTTGTACATGGTTTTAGCTTGGACAGTGATTTTTTTTTTCTATATGCAGTAAATAGATATAAGGATTGTGAAATTACAGAAACCAAGTGGTTAACCATTAATACACCAGTTAAGTTCAATGTACACAACAGCATGCTTTCCTGACTCTCCATATTCTTTGATATGCTCAGGTTTCAATGAAAAACATAACACCAAGGGGAAAAACATAGCTCAGATTTTCATCCCACCTCCTACATACATAGGAATAGATGTATTTTAAAACATTTCTTACCAGGAGAAAAGGTTAACTTCAATTGACTACAAATACAATAAGGTCCTATTTTCCTATCTTTTTAGACAAATTAAAAAGCACATACCATCAGAATCACTGTCTTCAGACTGTGATATCCCTTCCCTTTCTTCCTCAGGACGTTTTGCTTCTGGAAAAAATCTAATATCCTTTTGTACCTCAGATACATTCTCTTCTGTTTGCAAAATTACTTCCTCTATATTTTCAGAAATTTTCAAGTCTTCCTCATTTTTAGGAAGGTCTGTTGTTTCAGCATGAATCAAAGCCCCTCTACTAGTTTGTACAGGGGAACAGCTTGGCTTCTGTGTACACAAGTTTATAACCTTATCTACCAAAGAATTTAAGTCTGTTTTGGAACCATTTTCTTCTTTGTCTACATCATCTTTGCCTTTTCTAGTATTGTCAATACAATAATAATTTTCAGCTCTGGATATACTGGTGTCCTTGGGTGTAATATGATTTTTTTCCAACTCCTGACTCTTTTGTTCAAGTTCAGCGTCTTGCATAATCACTTGGTTTGACGAATGAATTGTAGATGCAGGTATCTTTTCTCCCTCCTTAACTTCAGGAATCTGATCTTCCTCATCTGAGCTACTAAGCAGAAAATCCTTCACTTCTGATCTTTCTGGTAGCACTCCATCAGTTCTAACAGTAACAATTTCCTCCCTTTTACCACCATCATCACTCAGAGCTCGCTGAATTGCCTGTACTGTTCTTGGAGACATGCTGCCTTCCTCTGTTACAGACTGTAACACGTTCAATCGTCCTGTATCTTCATCCCCCGGTTCTTCTTCTGAGCTGCTTTCTACCATAGCTGCCTGGATAGCAAGCAAAGTCCGAGGAGAGGGTGGTGCTGTCACCACATTGTTATCTTTCTCTCTCTGTAACTTGTCAGATGCAACTAGCTTTGCATTAGTAGGAGATTCATTGATTTTATTTGATTTAGTAAATTCAAGCATTTTTGATGAGGGTCCTGCAGTAGTTTCCAAGTCTTTACTTGTAGCTTCTTTTGCTTGAATACCTGAAAGTAAGTTTTTTGTTGATTTTTTTTTTTAAGTAAAAAAATTGCTTTATACTAACATTCCATTGTACATAAAGAACATCATTATATAAAGATTAATAAAACAGTTTTCTACATGTTTACAGATGACAGTTAATTATGTCTAACAGTAATGCACATTTCATACAAAGTATTGGCTACATGCACCTGTAAACGATATTCAAGTTTTTCTTAAAACTGACAGCTGCAGAGTGCACACACCAAACAAGAGGTTTTACAAAATTAAGACCTGACATACCCTTTATTAGGATATAGTGAGAAGTATCTTCAGAAACTACCCTCCTAGATTCCACTTCTTTCACAAAACCACCTTCATTTTCATATTGTGTTTGGATTTCACCCGAGTGCTGTTGATTCAATTCTTTTTGTACATTTTCTATGCAGCGATTGAGGTTGCTTTTCTTAAGCAAACCTCTAAGCTGGTACTGAGAAAAGTCATTGGACTCCTTGAAAAAAAAAACCAAAACAAACAACCAAGTCAATTTAAATAAATGCCGCTAGCTGCACCTTTTAAGCAACTTCATTTACCACGCTCTGGAGAGCCTTTTAAGAGTTTCCTTTAAGCAGGTAACTGCACTCCCAAGCGACAGCAACACTAGCCCGGTAACACACAATGATTCTAAGAGATACAATTACGTAGTTCTGAATGCTAGCTAAACACAAGATCTCAATGATGTGACCAACAAAACTTAGCTGGCTAACAGAGCTCGTCCCCATCTTAAAAACAATGCAATTATAACAGAATCCACATGTGGACGGTTTTGAGGTGACGGTTCTTAGTTTACACTTGGGTACAATCATTTCATCTGACATACATTGTACTTTTGAAATCTAACTGTGCTCTGAAAAGCTATTGTAGAAGTGGCACTATAAGATTCCCCATTTGCCTCTGAATGGCTTCAGTGACACATCTGCCTAAGTTACAAAAGCCTTTTCCCAGCTGCCAGCTCCCCTAACAACCCGAGGGTTTGGAATTCAAGCTGCGTTCATTCTGGCTGGTTTATCCACACCAGTAGTATGTTCTTGCAGTTGAAATCTTGGGTGTAATGCTGATGAGGCATGAGACACAGCATGATTTTTTCCATTCTTGCCAAACTGAATTAGCTCTGCCAATTGTAGCAGCAATCAAGAGATAGGACTCTGAATAGACCCACGGGAATGCTCTGTTAAGAGTCATTATCTCATTGGGTTTTTTTCCCCTCAACATAACATCTCTTATTAAATAGGCCTGGGGGTAAAGCTTTCCAGACGTGACACTCTTACGTAGTCTTCATCTGCATTAATGGCAATAGCTCCATTCTGATGGCTTGAAAACTATTTTAAATATTACCTCTGGCATTGCTTCGAATAATGTTCTTTTTCGCTTTGTAAATTCTTTCATATCAGTCAAGATCTCATGTTTTATTTCTGGAGGCAGCTTGTTGAAATCTTCTGATTCAATATCTACAGAATGAGGATTTTCACATAACTCTTCCTATAAAAACGGAATACAACATAAACACCTATTTTACATTACAGCACAACAACAATAAAATATTTAGAGCATCATTCCAAACAACAAAAAAAACCACCCACAAAATCTTTGTTGCTACTTCCTATACTGTGAAGAAAACAGTTAAGAAAAAAAAGGTAACTACTACCTAATAAAATAAAGTACATAGTTATTGATGTACACTATACAGAGAAACTTGTGTTCATTGTTTTTACAAAAAAATGTTCAGTATAAATCACAGAAGCAGGTCCTATTGCCTCAGCTAAAAATATCTGATTTTATCCTTCCAAAGAGGTTCTCTTCTGAATGCGAACTACTTCAAAGATAAACAGCATTTCCAAGAGTTTTTTCTTTTTTTTTTGTTTGATGAAAGCAGAGATAATTTTATTATTCATTAAGCCTTCTTCTTAGGTTATATATTTCTTTTCTCCTCTTCCCATGAGATCAGCACATCAGAAGGGAATACAGAATTTATCTGTGAAAACTCAAGGACTGAAGTGCTTCAACATCAATTCATGTTTGGAGAAGCATGGGAATTTTGTTAAATATGCTGTCTTATATGTGCATACACATGGGCACAAATGCATACATTTCACATATCATTACAAAAACCAATTTATTCTCCACATGTCCAGAGAAAGTAGTTAAAAGGAAAAAAAAAAAAAAGATAAGAAATTCCTATTCTGCTTTATTCTAGTGGAGAAAATTACATTTGTATTTCCTCATTAACTTGTTTGCTTGAGAAGTAATGTTATAGTAAGACCTATACCTCCAAACACTTTTTTTTTTAACCTTTTTGTTTGTCTTTTAAGCATAGCACACGAATGAGAGGATTGTTCACAAGAACAGGGCAATTAGAATGCACTTACCTGCAACATCTTTTTTTGGGTCATTCTCACTTCCCATTCTTTTTCATCTTCCTCCTCTGAGCTAAAAATCACAAAGAGAAAAAAAGATGTAGATATTTACCTAGGAAAATAAAGTTCCTATTTTAAGCAAAAGGACGTTAGTCATTCCTTCACCAGTACGTACAAAAATTCACACACAACGTCAAAGTACACACATATACATACGCATATACACACAAACACACAAACATATAAATACATACACAAGTCAAAAAGATCTGAACAGAAAGCAAGAAGGCAGACTTATGTGAGTTAAAATTAGATTGAGACAACTGTTGCTGTTTAAATCAATAGCTGATTATTACTTGATCAGCATGTTAAGTATATAAAAGTGTATATAAGATGTGCAGAGAGTAATCTAACAGATAGCTTCACATTCCCACTTAGAGTTATTTAAGAAGATGTCACAAGTTTGACAAGTACATACAAAGTCTACTTCTGCTGAACACATCTACACTACTGAATGAGGGGACGCAAACCGGAATCAAGCTGCCACACACCAGCTACCCAAGCTTGAACAGTCAGCTCCATTTAGTCATATAGATATGGCCACAGAGACTGAGGTAGCACTTTCATCCTTAAACATGAATCCAGTGTAGAAATTTAATCTGTGGGCTGGAAGCTGCTTCTGTAACTTTCCCATAAATAACCCGAAGACTTCTGTATCCAGAGCTATACACCAAACTCTCCAAAAAGAAACTGAAATGAAATATAAATTAAAGAAATATACTTTATATATTATGGAGTCACACGGGTCAAAGGCCTTTCAGCAGCATCAGAAAATATGGTTTATAACTTTTTTCTGAGTTTATTATAGCCATTTAAGCTATTTTTCTTAATTCTACCTACCTGTTCTTCTCTTCCTCCTCTAAAGAAGGCAATACATACATATCATCAATTTCTTCTCTTCGAACTTGTGTAATACTGGGCAAAACTTCACTGCTTAGGAAAAAAAAAAGAAAAACTGCGATTAATAGCTACATAAAAACTTACCTGCCACTTATAAACAAGGGGAAAACAATTTTTATTCTTGCCTTCTGCCTGTAAGAGCAGTTTTGATAACTTGTCTTTTCAAAAATGTTTTCAAGAGTTTCTCTGTAGTTTTCCTGGAATCACTGATGGCGACTTCCTTTCTTTGCCTTCGCTTAGCCTGTGAAAATAAGATTAACACCAACGAGATTTTGCTAGAGCTGAAGATACACATCAAGTGAACTACTGTTATAATTCTGTGTGCTGAGTCTATGAGCAACTCCTAACTCCCCCTACATCAGTAGGGACATAGCCTTCAGATCCTCTAAATCTCTCTGTGTCGGTTTCCTCTGTGGGACTCGGGGACAGTTTTTAGCTTCTGGGTACAAATGCTTGCAAGAGTTGCGCTCAGGTCCATTCTGGAGCAAGACCCAGGCTTATGCCTACCTCTCTGCAAACTGGTTTCTACGCAAATCAAACCTGAATATATCAAAAGGGAGCTGCTGCACGCTCCAACAGCTAACCAAGACTGGGATGGCAAAGAACACCTGCACAGCAGTGCACTTCAAGCCCTCCATCCTCATGGCTCAGAAGCATAAGCAGAATAAGAAGGAAACTGAAAATGGCTACTTAGTATCAGCAGGCGTACATCCTATTTTGCATTGCAATGACTCAGCAAAGGTACTTACCAAGGTTTGTCTCTTCAGAAGCGGTGCCTCTCCATCAAAAACAAAGACAGGTCGAATTCGGAAAAACAGTAACTTGCAGAGTCGATGAAACAGCGTGAGGAGGTGAGCATTTTGGATGGAGTTACCACCACGATCTCTGGCTCCCTTTATTGCTTGGTTCAACCAAATACTGATATCTTGAAGAAACGTTAAGAGGAAAAAATGTACTATCTTACACATATATCATATTAATAGTTTCTATAAAGTGCACATATTTGACTGAGTGGTTTTTGCCCACTGTTCCAGGCTTGGCTTATCGAAACCAAGATTATACAAAAACTTGTGAACTTCGGAGAAGAACAAATTCTTGCCCCTATTGCCCTGGACAAAAAACAGAGCGGAAACAACTATGCAGCAAGTAGTACCCCCCCATTTTTACAAATAAATGAAGGGTAACTTCTTTCCAGCATTTAACCAAGTATGTATAACAGGAAAGTTGATGCAAAAGTATTTAAAACTTTTTCATCTTATAGTCCTACTAAGAGCAGCTTATTTATTTATAAAGCACAAAATCCTATAGCCCAACACTTGTGTAAGGAATCTATTAAAAAAGTCTCTTTTTTAAAACACAGAACAAACAAAAAAAAGAGCTTACTATTCCAGATATTATAAAACATAAAATCTACTTATCAAAATATTGTCATGATTTAAAATACATAAAAAAAAAGCTGAACACAATAGATCAGGTAGAAATAAGTGAAATAGTTGAAATAATCTCCCTCACAAATTTGGTTCCTCAGCTTTACTTTTGAAGGATACCAACAGCAAGAATTTTTCCTTCTAGCGTTTCTGGGTTTATAGGTCTCCCAGCGCATTCAAGCAGTTTCCAAAGTCCTTGAACCCCCATTGTCCTTTCTCAGCGACTTTGAGAGAGCAGAATCTGCGAGGAACAAACGAAGGAATGACCCAACGATTACACCACCCACGTACGCTTTATCAATCAGGATGTATTATCACCGCTCGGGCCGGTTCCGGACGATTCCCTCAGCTTTCGGTAGGGAAAAGCTACCGAAATTTTACAAATCCGGTCAAGCGCCGCGTGACAGCTGCTTGCCGGCCGGCCCTCAGGCCGCCCTAGGAGCCTCGGGTCTCCTCTCTGCAGAGACCGCCACGGTCCCAGACAACCGCCCTCCGCCCCGGGGACACGCTGAGGCGCTCGGCGGAGCCGCGCCGCCCGGGGGAGG